>NW_004567105.1:19496405-19554042 GCF_000260355.1 Condylura cristata
GGGAGCAGAACAGGCAGGCTGATGAAGTACACTGCTGAGGGGAGCAGCAGGCGGGTCAGGAGAGGTCTGCTGCGCCATGTGGGTCGGCTCCCTGGCCAGGGATGGAACTAGTGCTGCAGTGGCTGCTGTAGTTTCATAGTGCTGTGCTTAACCAGTTGTGCCACCAGGGAGGTCCCCTCTTTCTTTTTAAAAAAATAATGGTTTATAGCACTACTTGAACTAGGGAAACAGGGTCCCACACCACAGCCACCACCAAACCACCCACAGCCCTTGAGTGCACCGATGGTCCCCTCCCCTTTGTTGCTACCCTTCTTCTCTCCCCCTCCAGGAACCTCAATTTTGCAATCGTATTTCTAGGTTTTATTTTGGTCTAGTTTTATCATTTCCTTTGTTTTGCTTCGTTATATTCCAGATATGAGTGAAATCATCTAGTATTTGGCTTTCTTCTTCTGACTTACAATAATCCCTTCCAGCTTGATCCAGGTTGTAAATTGGCAAGAGTTCATCTCTCTCTCTCTTTTTTTAATTAATATAATAGATTATTTTTACATCATTTTGTGCCTTTTTCCATCTCATTTGTAATCCCCATGGGCTTCCCATCACTAAATCATCCATGTGCCATCACCACAGTCTAGTGTTTTTCCCCTCTTCCCATCATTTTTGATCCCATTCCTCATCCCACCCCCATAAAATGTCTCTGGTATATATAGCTGTTCATTTTTACTATTATTTTCGCCCCTGGTCTTTTATACTCCTGCTATGAGTGAAACCATCCGGTATTTTTCCCTTTCTTTCCATCTTATTTCATTAAGCCTGATCTTTTCCAGCAAAACACAGGTGTTTTATCTTTTTTGGTTGCTGAGTAATATCCCATTGTATATATGTACCACATCTTTTTAATCCAGTCATCTCATTTGGGCATTTGGGTTGTTTCCATGTCTTTCCAATTATAAATAAAGCAGCAATAAACATGGGGGTGCAGGTATTGTTTTGAATCAGTGGTTTTGTGTTTTGGGTAGATATCTAGGGGTGGGATTGCTGGGTCCTATGGAAGCTCCATGTTTAGCAGTTTGAGGAACCTCCAAACAATTTCCATAGTGGTTGTACTCATTTGCATTCCCATCAGCAGTGCAGGAGAGTTCCTTTTTCTCCACATCCTTGCCAACATTTGGCGTTGGCTAGTTGTTTGAAGATGTGCCATTCTCACTGGGGTGAGGTGGTATCTCATTGTGGTTTTAATTTGCATCTCTCTGATTACAAGTGGTATGAGTTCATCTTTTTTTTTTTTTAATAGCTGAGCTGAATTCTATCATACATCTCTTTTATATTTTAATTAAAATATTAGTACATTCTAATGTTGTACAAGTTTCAGGTGTGGATTATTAAAAACCCATGTATATATATAAAGTTCAATATTAAAAATTCATTTCTATCCTTCATCTACAATCAATCCTTTTTATGCCACTTACTCATATTCTTTCTTCCCTTCCCTCTGGCAACCCTTAATTGGCCTTATAATCTGAAAGCTTATTTTTGCTCTACTTAGTTCATCGATTTGTTTGGTTTCTCTGTTTGTCATATGAGTGAGATCATATGGTATTTTACCTCTGGCTTATTTCACTAAGCATAAGATTCTCTAGGTCACATACCTGCTCTAAATCCTTGCTATTTTGCTACAGTAACATTTTCAGCTTTATTTGAAGAAAGTGTTCTGTGGATGGAGATTTTGAATCAACCTGATGTGTTCTTTGGTCAGTCTGAAACCATCTCCCAAAAGTAATTTTACTCCCATTTGCCTGTGTTTCTAATGACAGAGGATGGTAACATTGCTAAAAAGGTAGTCAATTGCATCACTGGCCCTGATTCCTCACTCTGTTCCTCTGTCATTTCTTTGCTGGGTGAATAGCGGCTCCTCTTTCTAGAGGAATAGAGGCGAGCTGAGCCGCCAGCTGCTCCAGTGTGCCCAGGACTTAGCTGGTTTCAGATGAAAATATCTGCATCTGAGCAGCTCCTTAGTCCCTGGCAACCCAGGAGTATAGAGCACCCTCAGTGAAGTCGATCTTTACGTGGTTATCACTGGGCTTGGTCATGTGACTTGCAAGAAGCAAAGGAGCAGGCAGACGTGGCAGTGGGATCCTTGTGACTGAAGCCATCAGAAGGTGTTGAGTATTGTGTGGTCTGTTTCTGCCATCACCAGGAGGACAATCTGACCCAAGGAGGACAGGGGCACGCGAAGCAGAATTAAGCTCAGCAGAGCAGCTCAGTCAAGCCCAGTTTCTACCATCTACTCTCCAGAAAAGCTGTAACAAGGGATAAGAAGTGATTGTTATCTTAACGCTGACTTTACGCATTTATTTCATGAAAATAGTTTATCTGAGAAGATAATTTTTAGGCTTTTCTGCCTGCCTGCCTATAATTATGCTCGTGTCTCTCTCTTTTTTTTCTTTTCCCCCTAATAAAACTGTCCTTTTAAAATTTAAAAATAAAGAGCCCTCCCCGGTGGCACAACAGGTTAGGACACAGCACTGCTCCAGTTCTGTATGCATAAATAAAGATTTATTTATTTATTTATTTATAAAGATTTATTTATGCATGCAGAACTGGGGTACAGATTTATTCATACAGAACTGTGGTACAGGCCAGAGGTGCAGGGGCCATGAGAGGATTCACCAGAGACAGAGTGGGGAGCAGAACAGGCAGGCTGATGAAGTACACTGCTGAGGGGAGCAGCGGGCAGGTCAGGAGAGGTCTGCCACACCATGTGGGTCACCTCCAGGGCATGGATCCAGCTCATGTGGAAGTGGCTTTAGCTTCTTAGTGCTGTGCTTTAACCTGCTACACTGCCCGGAGGGCCCAAATAAATAAACCTTTAAAAAAAATCTTAAGGGTATAAAACAACTTCATTAAGTAAATTAAAAAAAATTAAAGAATAAATAAACATATTTTATTAATATCAGGCACTGGGATAAAAGCTTTACATGGATCATCTCCTAATTCCATGTCCTGAAGTAATAATCATTAATTTGCCAGCCAGGGATGGTGCTACTTAGGCAGATGGAGTAACTGCCCCGTGAAGATGGTCCCGCCACCTGTTTCCAGAGTCATCAATACCTGAAGTTTTTAAGTCGTGAAGTAATAGAAATGTGCTGTGAAAGATTCAAGCTAAATGAGAACTATAAAGAAGAAAAAAGCAAAATGTTAGCCCCTGCCTGTCTCCTTTCTCATAGCTTTACTTGGGTAAACGCTATTAATTTGGGTGCATGAATTCTCCAGATTATGTTCTTTGCACTTTATACACATTTTTCTTTATTCAAAGTGTTCATATAATGGAAATTACCCTTCTTTCTGCAGTGCTTTCCCCTTGGATAACTTGCATGCCAACACACGTGCACGCACTGTGTGCGCGTAGATCAGCTACAGCTTCCTCTTCACAGTAACTCTTTCAACTGAGACTAGTTCTCCACCACTCCAAATAACGATTCCATGAGCTTTCTTTGCATATGTCACAGTGCACACTTGAGTATTTCTATAGAAAAAAAAAGTCTAAAACTCTCGAAGTTAATTCATCTCACAGCCAATGATAATTATAGCTCAGGACTTTTTTTTGTTTGTTTAAATTAAATGGTTTCAATAAAATATAGATCAGGAGCTGTACACACCATAAGCAAGTATTCATGAGCTACTGAGTTCTGGGGAGAACCCCCCTCCCCCTTTCTTTGTTGCAAGCATTTTATCAGGCATTTGTAGCTGTCTGGAAAATGCATTAGCTGTACTTGTTTGCCCCACTGAAGTGGATTGTGTTGCTACCAACTGTTGAACTTGTTGATCTTCCACTTTACATAGCAAGAATAATTCTTCGGGAACTTCATCCTCCTCCTTGAAAAATCCCATCCACTGTAGAGCTTTGCTGTTGAACCAACAGGCCATCGGTGAATTTCTTCAGTGAAAAGAATTTTTTCATTAAAGAGTTTAACCCTGATAAGAACTTGATCTACTTCATGGTAAGCCCAGCCAGTCAGTTTCAGTTTAGAACTCCTTGAACTAACTAGTTAATTTAGTTAATTTAGACTTTTTTTTTTTAAATGCATTTCAAGAACTGGGGTACAGGCCAGAGGTGCGGGGGGTGAGAATATTTGCCAGAGACAGAATGGGAAACAGAACAGGCAGGTGTACTGAAATACACTGCTGAGGGAACCAATGGGCAGGTCAGGAGAGGTCTGCTGCTCCATTTGGGTCACCTCTTTGGCTGGAGATTGAACTTGTGCTGCGGTGGTTGCAGACAACTTCATAGCCCTGTGCTTTTAACCTCTTGTGCCACCAGGGAGGGCCTCAGTTTAGACTCTTAACAAAGGGTCATATCTGAAGAGACTCAGAGGTTTGTGTTAAGTAGAATTCCCCTGCACAAAGGAAACTCTAGAAAAGAAGATGAGTTTAAAAAGAGAAGAAAATATGATGGGATATACCTCTGTTATTTTCCTCTCAGCCAGGGATGATTTATTTTTATTTTTGCTTCACAGTGAGTGAATAGCATTCAGATGGCTGACATAGTGCAAAGCAGTGGGAATAAAGGAGGCAGCCCCTTCCCTCACACAGCCTCAGATACACAGGGGAGGCACTTATGGGAGGCAGTTCAATAGGAGCAAAAGAAAGGGTGCAAATACTGTCCCTGGAGATTCTAGGCTGATAATCCAGGGGTGCTCTATGCCACCTCCTCTTGAGACTAGCGTGACAATCATGTCTTCTGCGGGGCACCAACCATCAGACCTGACAATTAGAAGTAGCTTATTAACTTATGGGGATTGTTGATGGACTTGCAAGTTATGTGAGGCTCACTGGCAGGTGTGTCGGACCTTGGACCTGAGTGTTGAAAGATTCAGACTTGGTTTAGAGCAGTGATATCTTAGGTAAGAGAACCATAACCCAGTGCACTCTACAAGCCAGATACCGTCCTGGGAACTTGGTGAATATTGAATTCTTGCATCCCCACAACAGTTTTTCCTTTAAAAAAAAACAAAAAAAAAACCTTTTTTTAAAAAAGTTTTTCTTTTAAAAAAGAACTTTTTTTATTGAAAACTGAACAAACATAGAGAACACATACAGAAAAGGGCATGCATCTGAAGTCTACATTCCAGTGATTTTTTCATAAATCGAATATTTTGGATAACTGTAACGCACATCAAGAAATAGAACATTCCCGTCACTTCCTCCTCCTCCCCAAAGTGAATCACTATCCTGACTTTTGTCATCATAGAGCAGGTTTGCCTGTTTTGGCACTTTATGTAAATGAAATCATATGGCATATGATTTTGTATAATGAGTCATTGATGCGTAGCTTGGGCGCCCCCTGGCTGAGGAAAAAAGTTGTGTCACGATGCCTAAGTGGAATCTCCCATAGACTAAAAATTACCACAGACTTGAGCTCGAACGACACACATTAATTCTTTTACAGCTCTGAAGCTCAGTAATTCAAAATGGGTTTTATAAGGCTAAAGTCAAGTTCCTCTCTCCATGGAGGCCCAAGAAGAACTCTTTCCTTACCTTTCGGTATGGTATCTGCCTGTATTCCTTAGTTTCTGACCCTTAGCTCCATTTTTAGGACAAGACAGAATCTTCACGTTTTTCTTAGCTTCTTCACATCACCTCTCACCTCCTCCTCTGTGACAAATCTCTGCCTCCCTCTAGTAAGAACATCTGTGGTTTCTCTTAGAGCCCACTGGCTAATCCACGATCCTCTCCCCATCTCAAGATCCTTACGTCAATCATTTTTTCCCCCATAGAAGGTAATAGTCACAGGTTCCAGGAATAGGACTGGGTTGTCTGTGGGACTGTGATCAGCCTACCACACTTCACTATTTTGAGTCAATATATGCATGCCCTGTGCTTTTTCCTCTCAAGGTTTATGCTTGGCGATCAGTTGGATGGTTGCTTGATTCATTTATGCTGAATATCAGTCAAATCAGAGAAGATTTCTCCTTAGAAATTTCTGTATGTGGTTCCCACAAACCACTTACTTTTATAGGCTATGTTAAAGTGTCCTGGAGAGTCACAAGAATGGTTAACATATGTGTTGTACTTCAGATAAAAATTCTTCAGATGATCATAAGGTTTCATTCTGAGAATTCACTTTCTCAGAAACCTCCTTTTCTAGGACCTGATAGACTTTCTATTAAAAATTACCTTCTTTTGCTACCTTTGTTATGGACATGTAGCGGGTCCCAGCTGGGAGGGCCAAGCAGCTCCCTTCTGGGAGGACCGGTGGCCAGACACCTGTCACGCCAGTTGTGAACATGAGATGTCAAGTATGTGCTGCCCTTCCCCGCTGCCAGGTGGAAGGCTCAGCTGCTCCTCAGTCTGGGGAACTTCACGGCTTTATCCAGAAGCCTGGAGTTCCCTCTCATCCTGTGTTTCATCTTCCACATGATTCACATTGTGTGAGGCTTTATCTCTGGGTCCCCAGGAGAGCACTTTTATTCCATAGACATTTGTTGTCAGTTCATTTGACACATGTTTGTTAAGCATCTAGAATGTATGTACCTGATAGTGAGCAGGATACTGAGGATTTAAGGATAAGTGAAGCACAGATACTGGCCTTGGCATATCAGGTTGTTTAGTCAAAATAGAATAATCCTACATCTTAGTCCTCAGCAAGTGACAGAAACCAAATATTCACACTGATAAATATTAAAGAGAATGTATTATTTGTGTAATGCAAAATTTTACATGTAGTGCTGCACATGTCAGGGTCCAAATAAAAAAAAGATATTATTCAAAGATACACTCTCTCAAGAATTGACTAAGAATGTGACGATGCACCAGCAGAAACTGGTCAGTCAGTCTAAAAGACCATTGTCTTTGTTTCTGGTGGTTCCAGACCACAGGGCTAGCTGTTGGGAAGGTATCTGGAAAGTGGAAGTGAGAACAACACATGGGCACCCATGAACATTAGCTGGTGCTTATGAAGATGAGCTGGAACATACGTCAGTCTCTCACCACCTCCAGACCACATCAGACAAGGGTGCGGGCTGCGGAAGGAAATCAAGGGCTCTTTGCCCTAAGGCTAAATGCGCACCTGGTGCTTCAGGAGATGGTGAAACTGTAAGAGACTTGGAGGGAAGTTGGAACACATGTAAACCTGGCTGCAGCCCCACAAAATCAAAGGTGCATCCAGATGGATGGCAACAGGTGCTGGGCTCAGGTTCCCTGCCCAGCACTGTCAGGTGGGAAACAGCATGGCTGCCTTCACTTCTGCCTATGTCCGAAGTGATTTGCTTTGTAAAAGTGTCTTTTATGTATATCGTGCCTGTATCTAGAGTTGGTTAATGCTGAACCACAGAAGTTCTCCGTAGAGTTGTGTCGCACATGCTGTATTTTTAAGTGATTGAGAAAAGGATGTTCAATCTCAAATGAACAGGCACACACAGATGGGTTGAACATGACTGAAATGCCTCTTGGGAAGACTCTTTAAGGCTGAAGGTCATCTTTTCTTCTGCCTCTCCCAGAGAGAAGGAGATCCAGGAGACTAAATCCAATCTTCACATTCCTAGAACTTTTTCTAGGCAAAGGAACCATGACAAACATATTCGTCCACAGAACATGCTTCCCGATTCTTTCTTAAATTAGATTTGCACAGTTAGTTGATTCAGAGACTTTTGACAATTTGAAAATTTGGATTCTATTTGATTATGAGGAGGACACAAAGCAGTTAGGGCAGTGTTGCGCTCTTCTGATTGGCTGTGCCAGCTCCACAGCCCACAGCAGCATTATTCTAAGTGGATGCTACCACCATGGTGGGGTTAGCTGCAGAGTTGTGGAAAGAACTTTCTCTCTGTAAATTACTCAACATTTGATCCTGGATGGGAATTTGATTAATTTAGTTAACTCCTCATCCTATAATCTGCCACAGATGCAGATTGCGTGAAACTACAGCTTAGTAGCCCATCCACTCATTCATTTGGTCATTTACTACTTTTCAAAGGATGTTACTCTGCTGCCAAGAAAAGTTCTCAAAAGTTTGGCAGACGCATTTGCTGTAGAAAGAATTGCAAGGCAGGCAAAGTAGAACTGGAGACCTCTAAATAATGTTAGAATAGCCTCATTTTCTCAATGGTCTAAATTATTTAATTACATACTGGACATATTTGTATCTCATGCCATCACTGGTAGAATTGGAAGGTTCCTTCTATTCTACTTGCTTGTGCAGTCCTCCTTTTGGGAATTTTTTTTGGGGGGGGGATGGGGATTGAACATTCTGCTCACTGCATGTTGTTTTCAAGTGGTACACAGTTTTTCTGCCCTTAGGCCCAGTCTTCTGCTATTTCTACTGTTGATTCTTCTGCTCCTTTGGTTAGATTAGGGAGGAGACCTTCTTGTACCTTTTCTTTAATGCGGGAAAATGTCTTGGTTCTTTCATTGTACAAATGAAAATACAGGTTGGATGAGTGGAGGTCGGTAGATATGTGCTTAAATGAGAAAGTTGAGATTCAGATAGCCTTGATAACTTGCCCAAGGTAACACAGCTAGTAAACCCCAGAGCTATGCTTTGAGAACAAACTTGCTTGAATCCAAAGCAACTGATATTCAGAAGTAAGATCTAATACATTTAGTGGACTGCTGTCAAGTTTATGCAGAGTGTGCTAGGGAGAAACTAGGAAGATGATAGACACAGATGTTCTCACTGTGGATAAGGGTTTATATGGGTGGGTTTTTTTTTTTCTCAAGTAAATTATGTGTGGGAGATTTAAAAAAAAAAAAAGTGGGTGAAAAAATTATTCTTCCCTAACAGAAGTAAAAGGAGAATTTGATGGTTTCTAATTCTCAGACTTTAAGACCTAGAAAGAATTATAGAAATTAGCCTATACAAGTGCAGGTTATATAATTGTCCAAAAACATGTCTTGCCACAACCCTTTTTTAGCTAGACTTCATAGTTTAAAAATAATCTTACACGAGAATCAATATTATGTTTAGTTCTAGTTAAGATATTAATTTGGTCAGATTTCTTATTTGGTAATTACTACTAGATGCTTGTGAGAATCAAGATCAAGGTTAAAAGCATTCAAAATTGGCCAATAATGGCCCTCCCTGGTGGCGCAGTGGGTTAAGGCACAGCACTGAGAATCTGAAACCACTTCCACATGAGTTCGATTCCCGCCTGCCCCGGAGGTGACCACATGGCGAGGCAGACCTCTCCTGACCCGCCCGCTGCTCCCCTCAGCAGTGTACTTCGTCGATCTGCCTGTTCTGCTCCCTACTCTGTCTCTGGTGAAGCCTCTCACCGCCCCTGAGCCTCTGGCCTGCACCCCAGTTCTGTATGAATAAATAAATAAATCTTAAAAAAAAATTGGCCAATAAGCATATGAAAAAATGTTTAAAATCACTTATAATAAGGGAGATGCAAATTAAAACCACAATGAGATATCACCTCATCCCAGTGAGAATGGCACATCTTCAAACAACTAGCAGCAACAAATGTTGGCAAGGATGTGGGGAAAAAGGAACTCTCCTGCACTGCTGGTGGGAATGCAAACTAGTACAACCACTATGGAAAACTGTTTGGAGGTTCCTCAAACTGCTAAACATGGAGCTTCCCTATGACCCAGCAATCCCACTCCTAGGTATCTACCCAAAAGACACAAAAACACTGATTCAAAAAGATACCTGCACCCCTGTGATTATTGTTGCTTTATTTACAATTGGAAAGATATGGAATCAACCCAAATGTCCAAACGTAGATGACTGGATTAAAAAGATGTGGTACATATACACAATGGAATATTACTCAACAACCAAAAAAGATAAACACATGCCTTTTGCAGCAACATGGATGGAGCTGGAAGGGATCATGCTTAGTGAAGTAAGTGGGAAAGAAAAGAAAAAAATATCGGATGGTTTCACTATAAAAGGAGTATAAAGGACCAGGGGAGAAAATACTACTAATAATGAACAACTGTATACCAGAGACATTTTACAGGGGTGTAATGGGGGATGGAATCAAAAATGGTGGTGGCGGGGGGAGTGCACAGGACTATGGTGATGGCACATGGGAGATTTGGTGATGGGAAGCTCATGGGGATTACAACTGAGATGGAAAAAGTCATAAAACATCATTTTACAAAATGATGTAAAAATAAAAAACATAATGCATTCAAAATTGAACTCAGTGCTCGGTGAGACACTGACCTTTATCTGGATAGAGCTTTCTACTGCTAAAAATTTAGCTTTTATCTGATTTCCTCTTCCCACCCTGGAGGGTTGGGAGATTATGATTGAGGTTTAGTTTAGATGGTAGCGTTTTAGTAGACCCAAGCTTATCCAATTTATGGGAACCATAGTAATGAAAGGATCATCTAAAATCAGAGGATGGATGCATATATCCTTGTATGTATCTGTGAATGTACTTTTTAAAAAAAAGTATTTGTGCATACAGAACTGGGGTACAGAGGCGGTGAGAGGACCCACCAGAGACAGAGTGGAGAACAAAATAGGCAGATCTACAAAGTACACTGCTGAGGGGAGCAGTGGGCGGGTCAGGAGAGGTCTGCTGGCGCCATGTGGGTCACCTCCAGGGCAGGTGGGGATCGAACTCATGCGGAAGTGGCTTTAGATTCTCAGTGCTGTGTTTTAACCCACTGCGCCACTAGGGAGGGTCCGTGAACATACATGTTTTATGTGTCTTGGAAGTAAGGCAGATTTATAAGCCAGAGAAGAATGTTCAAGCAATTTCCAAAAAAGGAAAAATTTCAGAAGCATGTACGATGATCTGGAACACAAGCCGAGAGATAAAATGCAACCTACATTAGCATGATAGAAGCAGAGGTGATAGATCATGTTAATCAGAGGGTGATGGGAGGGGGGAAATAATTTATGTTAATATACTGTGTGCAACAGATATGATTCATCACCAGACTTGTGGTTTGGACAGACACAGAGAAATTTTAGGGACTAGAGATAGATTTTTGAAGTCAGGTAGGTGGTCATGTCTTCCTTCTAGGTCTGTGGCCATTTTGAACCATCACCTCCATTGAGACTTCAAAAAAGTGTCCAGGTCCTTGAGGAAGATTATCAAAGGTGAGTCAGTTTCCCAGTCAGGTGGTATTGGAATTCAAGGCAGGTTTAAGTGATGCCAGTGGATAAATAAGAATTCTGTTCTAACAGAGAGCGAGCCAAAGAGTGAGGTTTGGAAGAGGTCACAGTTCAGTGAAAACATATTGCTAATGCACTGCACACCTGGTTTTAAATGTCTTCAAATAACTGCTAAAGCCCTTTCCAGAAAATCCCAATGTACTTACCTCCTTGGTGAAGGCTAGTTTAATAGTCAAGTTGGATAGAATAAAGTTGGGCAAAAGGCCTCAGTACCTACAGCTCCATAGATGAGGAAGGCAGAGTCTGTCTATCCCAGAACTTCCTCATTGCTCCCTGGAACCAGAATTCTTCTCGTAATCAGCTATCTCCTGCCACATTTTATGAAAATGCTTCTTTATATTGCTAGCAGGTTCCTAATGGATAGATCCAGTTTTCTCTCAGCACCTATTTTTTTCCTGTTCCAAAAATTAACTGAAAATGCCAATTCCTTCTCATTTAAGAACTTTCTTCTAATATTTTCTCACTTTGTATATCTTTAATTACTTTTTCTTATAAGAAAAAGAGTTCCTCTCTTGATATCATACAGGTAAACTTGGGAGTTCCTAAGACATTATCCTTGATCATCTGCTCTTCTCCCCTTCTCTTCTCTCCTCCAAGATTTTAGATATTCTCTTGGTTTCAAATATTTGCATATGGTGATTCAAAAGTCCAAATCATCAGACCTGACTTTTCTTCAGCTTCTTGTAGGAAGTTCATATTTGAAAGCAAAGTAATGACATATAGAACAATAAAATTGGCACATTCAAATTTGAACAGGAAACTCAGATCTCTGGGAAGCATGATGGTAAGATTTACAACGACATCATTTTTTACACAACCTGGTTTCTTTAAAGTAATGATCCAATTTTGTACTTTTCCACTTTTTAATAAATGTAGCCTAGAAGTTTACTATATATCTCCTTATATGAAAGTTCCTCACTTAAAAAATAAAAAAGAGAGAAAGTTCCTCATTTACTCAGTTTAATATCTCCTTTATTGGAATGCAAGACTTTCTCTTTGGGCTCCCTCACACATACTCTGTGTCCCATAGTAAGAACCAGGGCATGCTTGTAAGCATTTGGGGTTGCTGGATGATGACAGGGAGTCTACCAGAAATCAGTAGGCACCATGCACAGCAGCAGGGTTTCCTTTGTGCTTTTTGGACAATATAGCAGGATCCTTTCAAACTGCCCTCCCTCCTTCTCTAGTTCTTTGATAATTGTGGCTTCACCTTCTCTCTCTCTTTTTTTTTTCTGCATGCGATCCTCCCAGAGAGGTAAAAGAAAATTAGCCCTTAAAGAATGTCTCTTAGAAGGGAATGTGTATATGAAATTGAGACTGGCAGTTTATTTAAATATTTATTTCTGACTGTGGGGGAGGTATCAGCATCAGAGAAAATGCACAGGAGGACAAGATTAATATATCAAGGTATAAACCTGGTATGGATAGTTTACATATTTTGGAGAGGAAAAGCATTGCTGTTAGAGTTCTTGCCAAGGAAGCACAGCAAGGGCCCCAAACAAGATAGGTGAGTCAGTGGACCATGCCAACATATCATAAGAACTTGGAAATAATGGGGAGGCAGAGATGTAGCCCATGTGGGAGCACTGAAGGGGCTCGTATAGCCAAGAGCACACATTTGAGAAGATTCAAAATAGAAATATGGACTGGGAGGGTTCTTGGTTTTACATGAATATATAATAAAACTAGAATTGAGCCCATAATGTCAATCACTGTTCTGAACATACACCAAGGATTACCCCATCCTTACAGCATTCCTCTAAGAGATGCGGATAGCGTTCACCCATTTTACAAAGCAGGCAAGGTATTGAGGCATGAACGAAGAGGCAGAGCTGGGTCCTGAACTGCTGCCCTAGAGCTCATATTTGTAAGCTTTATACCATGATCCTGTAATAAAAGTAGGGAAAGTTCAGGAACTGCTGGCTTTTTTCTTCTCCTCCAGATTGTGTGGAGGGCCCCATGGTTAATAATCAACATAACTGTGTTTCTCCACTGTCTAATCTATTATGCATGGTTGACACCTGTGCCCAGTGGCTACTGTGCTGGGGAGAAGCCAGCTTTTTGGGCTCGCTTGTCTGAAACGGGACACACACTGTTCAGGCATTGGATTGATCTAAGTTCCTATTTGCTTAGATTTCCCTCTTCACCTTTTATAGCTATGTCTGCAGACTTAGACCTTCCTGCAGGGGACAAGATGTAGGGTCTTGATGCATCCTGTGAGTAACTGGTAAACTGAACATAGGATGCACAGCAAATTAAAAATGCAATATTCTTTTTATCTTCTACCATTCTTTTACATTTTACTCCATGGAGACAATCTTTGACTTTTGATGAAAACTCCACAAGTTCTCTTGGTTTATAATCATCTTAGGATAACTGACAGTGGTCAATATAAGCTACAAACAAAACAATTTTGGCATTGAGAATATTAAATCCTATTTTAGATAAAACTCAAGTGGATCCCTATGGTCTGGAAAAGAATCCCTAAGAGCAAAAAAGAGAACAATGTGTATTCCTGTGGGGAAGGAGGAACTCATACTTGATATGGGTTCTGAGAATATAGCCCTTGGGTAAATGTAGCAGATGAAAAATATCTTTGATTTTTAAATTTTAATTAGAGGTTTATATCAGTCATTTATTTACCATCATGTGTATCAGTGTTTAAGAATGTTATAATGGTGAAAACTATTTACTAGGAATATTACTGTACTTTTCTTTATCTTACATTGCTAATCTGTAAACACATTAAGAGTCAAAGAAAATACCTTGTAATGATCCCATGGTGTTGCATTTTCCCTTCTGTCTGCTGCCTCACTCCATTTGCAAAGCTCAAACCAGAACTATTTAATCCAAATTCAAAAATCATAACATTAAAAAGTATCAAAAACATTTACCAGCTTTTAACATCTGTTAAAAGCCTGTGGTGGACTTTTCTGTCTGTATGTGTCAATTATATAACTTCCTATACTTTTAAAAATAAGTTTGAAATGCTTTATGTTTATACAAGACAAACAAAATATAAATTAAAGCAAAAATGTACAGTTTATCTACCTATAAATCCAAGCTTTTCTTCTCTGATAGTTCCTAAACATAAACATGTATTCCTGATTTCAAAGTCTTATTTCATTCCCCAGTTTAACATTTCTTCCCTTTGCTTTTCTGCTTGTCTGAGTTCCTCCCTCTCTTGGTAAGACTCTTAACTTTCAACTTTACAGAAAGTCATATTTCCTTAGTTCTCAATTAATCATTTCCTCCTCTACACAGCTGAAATTTCTACAATTAATCACTTCCTCTTCTAAATAGCTGAATTATCTATGATCTGGCCCATTCTTGAACCCCAACTTTCCTAAAGTGGTTATTTATCTTCTTACAGACATCCTTTCTTCTCCCCAATTAGTTGGTGCCACAATAGACACACAAAAAAATTGTTATTTTTGGGAAAAAAATGAAGGGCATTAGAAAGCAAGTTTCTCAAGCTCTGATCTGGATCAGCTGCTTTGATGGAAATGGATGGGTGGTGGTTTTTATTAGTGACTGTGACTAGCCAGGTGAATCTTTGCATGAAACCCTAAAACATAATTTGTAAAAAGAACTGGTAGCCCCAATTTTCAGGATCCAGTTTTCATGTGATTAATTCACTCATTCATGCATGTCACAAATATTTTTTAGCACCTACTAAGACCAGGCACTATCCTCAGCACTTGGAACTAGCAATATGCAAAACAGAAGATGTGAATGATGATAGTCACTGGTGATGATGATGGTGATGAAACTACATCTATTGTATTTGGGTGTGGCAAAAGCATTCCCCATCAACCTGTGTCTTACTTGAAACACTCAGTGTGATTCGGGGCATATGATGGTTTCTGATGGTAGAAATCTAAGCTTCTAGCTAACGTGCCAGCGTTACCTAACGCTGAGGCTGCTGGCCAGTCAGCACGAATAGGAGCCACCTTTTTTTTTTTAAGATTTATTTATTTATTCATACAGAACTTGGGTACAGGCCAGAGATGCGGAGGGTGAGAGGATTCACCAGAGACAGAGTTGGGAGCAGAACAGGCAGATAGACAAAGTACACTGTTGAGGGGAGCAGTGGGCCGGTCAGGAGAGGTCTGCCGCGCCATGTGGATCGCCTCCCGGGCAGGCAGGAATTGAACTCATGCGGAAGTGGCTTAAGCTTCTTAGTGCAGTGCTTTAACCCGCTGCCCCACCAGGGAGGGCCAGGAGCCACTCTTAACTCCCCAGGCAAAGTGGCAGGGTAGACAGTGCTGGGAGAGACTATCTGGTTAGGGTTGATGTGGATGGGTCAAACTGACTGTAAGACAAAGATCTGTATTCTGGAGCAGATCTGGTAAAATTGTGTCAAAAACCTAAATAGAGGAGATCCATAACTAGGAAAACCAAACCATGTAGGAACCTACCAGGAGGCATAGTGACGGAATCAGACAAGAGGGAACTCCTTCTTGGATGTCTTGTAACTAAATATACAGTGTAAAACAGTTCCTTCTAACGGAGAGGTTGGGGTTTAAAGAAATAGAAATATTAGAAAACTTCCAAAAAGAATAACAATGAGGCAGGTTCAAATTGGGTAAATTCCAATTACAAACAGATAAGTGAATGGTCCTTAATTTCTCTTAGAAAATTCATGCTTAATTTTTCTCTGTGTAAGATAATGTACACTTTAGTTTAAATAATCTTGAGAAAAATACAAAACAATTAACTTTCTAAAGAGAACGTTTTTAAAAGTCCTTTATATTTATATTTGTAAAAAGTTGAAAACACAAAAAATGGATAAAATCAAAATCATGTATAATTCCACCATTGCTAATATGCTAATATTTTGATCTGTTTATATGCAAGATTATACATTTGTATGTGTTAATCACCATGTGTATGCCAACATATAAAAATTACAGCTGCATAAAAATGCTTATACTATAATGTAAAAAGGAAAGAGCAGGATGCAGAACTCTCTCTATATATGAACTCATTAAAATTCTTCATCAGTGTGAGTTCATAACTGCATGAGATTTTAACATTTGGATATAATATTGAAGGAATAGAACCAAAATTCAGAAAATTATGTACTACAAATGATGGAAGCTTGTATACTGATTCTTTTTCTTCTTCATCATAATCTCACTTTGTATTGTGGAATAGGAATGTGCCATCCATCTGCCTGCAGAAGTTTAGTCTCAATGAAACCACAATTATTCAGAGTATTAGCCTCCCTATTCTGAAAGTAAAATTATAAAGTACAGAGTCACAGATGTCTTTCGTACTTAGAGCTTCTGTCTTCAAACCTTCGGTTTGGAGCCCGATACTATGGAATACACATTTCTTTTGTCAGTGGCATCTCAGAGTCATGATTAAATGCCTCGTTAGTTCTGAATTCTGTAATTTCCCCAAGGCAGTGCTTGGGTCACAGTGACTGAATAGAAGTAAGCTGAGAGAAGCTAAAACAGCAACATCAACTGAACACTACCATGGACTCCTGGGCCTTGATTTAGTGAGTCTAGAGTAAGATCTGGAAATCTGATTTTATGAATTTTCTTAACTGATTTTAATGAAAAACCAGGTTTGGGAACCACTGACTTGGGAGCTGTAGTGGAAACCAGTTATTTTCTGGAAGCCTGAAGGAAAGAAGTAAAGGTGGACATGATTTCTGGTGAAACATAGATTCCTTAGAGAGACTTTCCCTGGAAGACATTTGAAGATCTATTTCATATTTCCCTCGTAAACTCAGGGTAAAGGATTGATGAATTTTGCAGATCATTTCCAACTGTCCAATTTTATAAAAGTGGGCTAGCTTTAGAAGTGTCATAGTAATCTTGGGAAGAGATTTTCCCTCTAGAAAAGAGTGCATTCATTAAACTAGGCGGACAGACACATTACCCCAAGCACATTTGTTCTTGAAGAAAATGGCACATTTAGCTCATGGTGGGCACAAAAACATACTGGCCCTTTTTATTGGCTTCATTTGTTTCAAAATCTATATTAAGCATAAATATTAAATATTTCTTTCATTTTGTCAATTTCCTTTGTAAATTGACAAAATACAGCAATGTCCCTAATTTCATACAATAAATGACTTGCTTTGAACAAATGCTTCATTATAATTTGATTGTATGTCCCTTACTTTAAATTACATTTACTTTTTCATATCATTTTAAAGATTTATTTATGCTTACAGAACTGGGGTATAGCCCGGAGGTGTGGTGGGTGAGAGGATTCACCAGAGAAAAAGTGGGGAGCAGTGTACTGAAATACACTGCTGAGGGGAGTAGTGGGCAGGTCAGGAAAGGTCTGCCACGCCATGTGGGTCAGCTTCCTGTCTCGGAATCGAACTCATGCTGCAGTGGCTTTGGAGAGCTTCATAATGTGGTGCTTTCACCTGATGCACCACCAGGGAGAGCCCTCATATCAAATTTTTAATAAAAATTATTTTCATCCAAGGCGGAACATATCCTACATGTGTATTGTAGAAAAATATACATATCTTACATGTATATTGTAGAACAAAACACTTTGTTCTACAATGTCAGCCTCACCAGACCCTTAGCTAGAGGGATTTTTATTGTAGTGGAACCTGCCATTTCTGTTTGGATACCCCTCCTGTGTCCTGCAGAATCTCCTATTTCCTAGCACAAGTTGTCTGGGTCTCCCTGACACATGTGTCCACCGATTTTTCTCGGGGGTAGCCATGTGGTCCAGAAGGACCAACTGCAGCAGTCCTTCCTTCTGAGAGCAAGGATTGACTTAAGAGGGAGCCCATATCAGAAGAGAGATTGATCAGATATTGGGTAAAAGGATTAGCTTTTCCCCCTGTGCTTGATAAGGTGAAAGAAAGCCATTTTTTGGGTAGTTTTTTCCCACTAAATGATGAGAATTTGTTTGCAAATGAGAGTCTTTAGAGACAGAAAAGAAGGGAGGTGAAAGAGACTTTTGTGCTTCTGAATCTAATTATGTTAATGATTCAACTTCCAGCAAAGTGAAATTTCTAAATTGACTCTGAGGTATTTTGAAATGAATTGAAAAACAAATAGAATTGAAATCCTGACTAATACGTTTATTTTTCTCCAGTTTTCAGATGAGTAAGTTGAAGCTTAGACAAGTTAAATAATTTGACTTAGTAGGTAAATCCAGAGCCATAGCCTCACACTTTAAATCTTGCATTCGTTCTATTACACTTTCATTCTTTAGCATTTACTTTAGAGGCCTGACACTCAGTTAAATAACGAACAAATGTCATTGGCTGAGAATGAAGTCATACCTAAATACAGAGTTAGCTGAAGTGCTTTTCAACCAAATGTACAGTGATCTTTGCATAAATTGGAAGAGCCAAAGCTGCTAATTACCAAGAACAAAATTAGAATTTAAACTTTATAATCTCCCAAAATAAGCACATTTCTTTTTAGCAGTCTTTAGCATTTTAAGTGAACTCTGTTAAATCATGGGGAGTAGCAAATTACAAACACAAATTTACATAATATACAAACCTACCATAGATTTATTTCTCTGTAGGCTAGAAGAGATTCCCTGCTTCAAATCAAAAGTTTAGACCTGGAGGGACCTTATAACTTACCTTCAACATAGTAAACTATATTAAGCAACCAGAACCTATGATTGTGACATTTTCCAGTCAGATGAAGTATATTTTACTGTGCCATCCAGGGACAGGTAATCTTCTGCTTCTCCAGAGGTCCACTACACTGCAGCATTCTTTGATTCTTTGATTGCTCCTCCTTTACTCTTATCCCTCATCTACTCCTATCTTTCTCTGGTGAAATGCTGTAGGTGGAATCTGAAGAGCATGCTGTTTAAAATTTGTACAATTAAGGAAGCACTAAAGAAAATAAAATTGGTTATGGGAACAAAACAAACTGCTAAATAAGACTGAATATATACTGTAATTATCTTTGGATACAATTTTTTTTCTTTGTAGGAAATCTGCTCAAACATATCAAGAAGTATAAATAATTATTGATGTATAAAATTCAGCATATCCATGTTACATAGAATAGTGATAAAGTAAATACCTTTGAATTTACCCCTGATGTTAACTAGAACTTGATTGGTCCTAAAACAGAGGGATTTTCTCCAAACAGATTTCTATGCTGCCTTCCTCAGAGGCTATTACATTCTTGAATTCATTCCCTTACATTAAAAATAATGTAGTTTTCCATTGATTCAAAAAGACACCTGCAGCCCATGTTTAATGACGCATTATTTACAAGGAAAGACATGGAATTAACCCAAATACCCAAATGTAGATGACTGGGTTAAAAAGATGTGGTACATATACACAACGGAATATTACTCAGCAATCAAAAAGGACAAACACATGCCTTTTACAGCAATATGGATGGAGCTGGAAGGGATCATGCTTGGTGAAATAAGCCAGAAAGAAAAGGAAAAAATACCGGATGGTTTCACTCATAGCAGGAGTATAAAGGACCAGGGGAGAAAATAATAATAATAATAAACAACTATATACCAGAGACATTTTATGGGAGTGGAGTGGGGAATGGGGTTGGGGGGGGGAGTGCACTGAACTATAGTGATGGCACATGGGTGATTTGGTGATGAGAAGCCCACAGGGATTACAACTGAGATGGAAAAAAAGACACAAAATGATGTAAAAATAACCCATTATTAAAAAAAATGTAGTTTTCACAAATTGTTTCCCTAAAATCATTGCATAGTTTTGCTTGAGTTTGAGCATTTAAAAAAAAAAAGATTTAGTTATGCATACAGAACTGGGGTACAGGCTAGAGGTGCAGTGAGAGGATTCACCCGAGACAGAGTAGGCAGCAGAACAGGCAAGTCTACTGAAATACACTGCTGAGGGGAGCAGTGGGCAAGATAGGAGAGGTCTGCCATGCCCTGTGGGTCACCTCCCTGGCCAGGGTTCCAACTGGCACTGAAGGGGCTGCAGCTGCAGATAGCTTCTCAGGCAGTGCTTTGCTGTAACCCGTTGCACCACCAGGGTGGGCCTTGTGTTTGAGCACTTTAATATTAATCTCTTGCTCATGTATTCCACATTGTTTGTAAAATGCTTGCTCACTCATCTCTAGTCTAGATAATATTTCATTGAGTGATTACTCTCTAATCAGTCATTTGTTGAATGACTTTAGTCATTCTCTTATCATTGGAAAGTTGAAATTTTTCAACTTTTTGAGGATAAGTGTTCTCGTTCATTTCTTTTTGTATGCATTTATAACATTTCTCTAGGGTACTAGAGGGGGAACTGCTTTAGTTATAGAATATCTAATGTGATATGAAGATGTCAAACCAAAGTGATTAAATCATTACATTCCCATAAGTATTATATGAATATCTATAGATGAAAGAACTGAACAATATTTGACAGGCCCTCCATGGTGGTGCAGTGGGTTAGGACACAGCACCGCAAGCTGGCCACAGTCGCTTCAGTGCCCGGAGCTGACCCACATGACACGGCAGACCTCTCCTGACCCAACCGCTGCTCCCCTCAGCAGTGTATTTCCTCCATCTGCCTGTTCTGCTCCCCACTCTGTCGCTGGTGAAGCCTCTCACCACCCCTGTACCTCTGGCTTGTACCCCAGTTCTGTAAGCATAAATCAATCGTAAATAATATTTGACAATATCTCATGTGTATTTTTCTACTTCAGCAGTTTAGCGTAGTGTCTGTGATCTTAATTTATGTTTCTGTGATTACTAATAGAGTTGATGAACATTCTTGTATGTGTACATTTAGCATTTGTGATTTCTAGCCATAAAATACCTGATTTTTAATTTTTAACATTTTTTCTTTGGATTTGTTTTTTATTATTGACTAGTAGGTATTGTTAACTCACATTCTAGATTCCATTCCCTTTTGATCCCATGTATTGCAAATGTTCTTTAGGCTTATATTTCCTTTTTGCTTTCCCCTGATACCTTTTGAGATAGTTCAACATCTGTAAGAGTCAAATACCTCAATATCTTTGATGATTTATTTTTTTGTCTTCTAAGAGAAAACATCACTGAATGTAATATTTTATATTTTTCTCTATGTCTAAGGTTTCTTTCTTACATTTCAATAGTTAATCTGTCTCAAATTGGTTTTTACATATGTGGTGGGCTAGGAAGCCATTTATTTATTTTTTCATCTTCACTAAGCAGTTGTCCACTGTCATTTACTTGATTCCATTTTTATTCCCCAGTCATCTACAGTTCCTTTCTGCCTTCCTTACATGTGCAATCTAGTTCATCTCTGTTCTGGTCAATACATTTATCTCTGTGATGAAATGACACAGCAATTAATCATTTACCTTTGTAATGTGTCTTGATTTATGGGTGAACAGATAGTGTAGTTTTGGTTTTGTTTTAGAATAGAAAAGTATTTTTGCTTGCACTTTCATTGTAAATTATTTTGGAAACAAATTAACTTTCTCAAATACACTGTCAGGATTTTACTTTTTGAAAAGCAAAGCAGAGGCAATGCCACTCCGATCATAGCCCAGCTCAAGGTCCATCTACCAGTCAGATTCCCGACTTCTGTGCATCCTCCGAGAGGATGCGGGGCGATACTGGAGCCCCTGGAACCAGCCATCTGTACTCCAGTAAGGCGAGTGCACTGTGCCAAGGATCGACCCCCCCCCCACACACACACACACCAGGCACTTCCGGCCTTGCTGTTATCTTTGTGTATTTATGCTTACCAACCTCATAGGCTTAGGAGGATTTATTTGAGATACGTACCCAGGAAGGAAATTGCTGGGTCATAGGCTATATAAATACTTTATCTGCTTAAATACTGCCAGCTTTGTTTTTCAACCGCTGCACCAATTTCATTTCTGCTAGTTCCTCAATATATGTGTCTCCAACCCTCTGCCCCATATATGTGCCCAGAGTCTGGGAAATGACAGTTTTGACTTTACATGTAGCCATTTTCCTCACACACACACACACACACACACACACACATACATTTTCAATAAGAATGTCCCATTATAATTGTAATTATAGAACTGTCCAAGTCAGATCCCTCCAACACACACACACACAGAGGAAATAATTTCCCAGCCCTGGTACCCCCTACACGATGAAATTAGGTTTTTCTCAGTGACAAAGCTCATACAAGGCTCCTTTGCCTTCCCCCACCCCCACCCTCTTGCCTTCTGCGCCACCTCCACCCCACCTTCATGCAGAGAAACCACCATCCTCCAATCTAGTAAGGAATTGTCCAGTCTAGAGAATTCTACTACTGAAGCACCAAAACAAAACAAAACTGATTGAATGTGGTGAATATGTATCTGGAGCAGGAAAAAGGGACGAATATATACGTGTTTCAGATAGTGAAGACGACTGAATATAACACTGACTAAAGAGATGTGGGCAGCAGAAGAGTGAGGCCAAAATTGTCCTGAGCTCGGAGCCCACCATCTGACGAAACTGCGGGAGCTCTCTCCAGTTTCTTCATCCGCAGAGCCAGGGAGACCCCATCTGTTAGTTCCTCGGAGTACCTGCTCCCGGTGACTGCCTCCAGCCCGCCCTCTCGCGGTCTTCGCGGTTGCTGCAGTCAAGCCGGCTTAAGCCCTGATACCTGTATTTAGAGAGCATAATCGCTGTTACTTCTGTCTCTTGGTGATTCATAATCAAGAGGTTTTCCGGTATCCCTGATATGGTTTGGGGTAGAATAAGTAAGTGGTGAATGTTCACAGGTAGGGATGTAATCAGCTCTTCAATTCTAAGGGATATAAATCATTAAAAGGTGTCTCCTTGAGTCACTTGATTCAATGAATCATTAATGATTCAACATTGCCTGTTTTCTGCAAGACCACTAACAAATTATTTCCAATAACGTTATCAAAAACATATAAGGTAAAGAATGAGTATCTAGATTTTTCTTTTTTGCCAACTTGCAAAATATAAATGTTAATTAGTGAATTGGCTACTTCTAGGAGTGAGAGTTGTCAGTTATTATCTGTATCTAGATGGAGACTACATTTTCCACCTCAACCAAGAGTCAACATAGATTTAGGTTATTAAGTGAAAATGTGTGTGTGTGCCACAAAGGAATGAATCAATTCAGAAAATAGAAGGTTAGAATATACTCCCCTCCCTGGACAAAATCATTTTTAATAATTATGTATTTACCTTTCAAAAATTCACATATATATCAACATATACATAAATATATACACAAAATATGTATGCATACACCTATCAATGGGATTCTATTTTTTTGTTCTTTTATCATTTCTTGCTCAACTTAATATCTGTGGGAGTTATTTCATATCCAGACTTAAAATGTATAGTTTTCTCAAACTGATATAACTACTTTGGAAAGCTGTTCGAAGTATCTCAAGGTACCATATGGAGTTTCCATATGATCCAGCAATCCCACTCCAGGGTATCTACCCGAAGGACACAAAGACGTTAATTCAAAAGGACACCGGCACCCTTATATTTAAAGCTGCATTATTTAAAAAGGGAAGATGTGAAAGCAACCCAAATGCCCAAAAATAGATGAGTGGATCAAGAAGATGTGGTACACATATACAATGGAATATTACTCAGCAATCAAAAAGATAAACTTGTGCCCTTTGTGGCAACATGGGTGGAGCTAGATGGAATCAAGCTTAGTGAAATAAGCAATAGAAGGAGTATAAGGGATCAGGTAATTATAATTATAAAAGTAATTATAATAAATCAGAGACATTTTACGGGGATGGAGATAGGAATAGGATCCAAACTGGCGTGAGAAGAGCACATAGGACTTTGGTGAGGGCACACGGTTGAATTGGTGGTGGGAAGTCCAGGGGGATTACAGCTGAAATGAAAAAAAAAAATGTATAAAATGAAGAATGTAAAAAGAAAAATACATATGTAAAACAATATAGAAAATAAAAAGGAAATGTATAGCATTCCACTTAATAGCTGCACACATCCCTACTCTGAATAATGTCAATATAATTTCCTTCTCCATGGAAAATTTTCTTCTTGCAAACAATGCTTCTCTGTGTAATCCTTGCCCATAAATGGTGCAGGGCTATGTCCTTCTAGAGGCCAGATTTTGAGAAATGGGGTTGTTGGGTCAAAAGTATAGATATGTTTAAAATATTTTATAACTATTTCCAAATGTACTGTGAATTAATACAAAGGCTCAGTCTTATAAGTTAAGGCTAATTAGAAATTGTGAACTTGGTGCATCTTTTTATTTTCAAGACAGTTTTTGACATGGTTCTAAATAATGAGGCTGAACAAATTTTCCAATCATTTCCATGTGCTGTTCTAAAACACTGGCAAAGAGGGGCACAGCTATGTCTTTTTTCTTTTTCTCTCAGGAGAATTGTCAGTGAAAGGGAACACAGAGTGAACTGTAGCTAGCTAGTGGTCTCTATGAATTCATCTGGTTCAAAGAGGAAATCTTGCACTGTCCTGATGCACACCTGAATTTAAAGCGTTATGTGAACAGAATTTTCAACTTTAGATGAATTGACATGAATAATGTTCATTATAGGAAGTATTAAAATACAGGAAAATATTAAAAAATTGAAAGCAATTATTGTTTTATGACCCAGTGATAACCAGCACATAAATGTGGCATGTTTTAGCAGATATATAGATATTATTTAAACAATAATTCCAAACACTATTCCAATTTTGTGATATGTTTTCTGCTGTTGCATTGTAATATCACTTCAATGTTTGCCTTAGAAAAATCATAATCACTTAAGACTTCACCTGTCCCTGTTTACAAATAAACTTCTTGTGTTTTAAACTTCAGGCCCTTTATACAAACATAGTATCAGTGGACTCCCCTTAAATCTATAACTTCAGATTTATGTTTATAAACATCAGACACTAATTAGAATAATTAAATCTTATTTAGTATGCACCATATACTAAATGCTCTAAATGCTTTGTAAAACAGTTGGAAAATATATTATTTCTGATTGTTACCACTGCATTCAGAAATAGGTATTAAGAGAATGGAGAGTCAAAGAAGTTAGACAAGTATTATTGCCTGGATGCAAGAGATCAACAATTGGAGGGTTTTGATTTAGAATCTGCTTTTGAAACTGCTGCTTTTCTATCCATCTTTGCTCTTTTGTTCACACAGAACGTTCGTGCGGCCTCTGTTCTCAAAGTCTGGCTTATATTCACTTCATGATTGAATTAAAAGTAATGTCTATGAGAAATCAAGAAACATTAGTCATTTTTTCTCACTGTCTGGAGTTTAAACAAAAACCTTTATCTTTTGCATAGGAACTGAGTCCTTTTTGTGACAGCGATAGAGGATTTCTGCAACAACTAAAACTATAGCGCCATCTGTTGGCCATAGCGTTCTAGGGCACTTAATACCGGAAAAGTTTATTCAGATCCACAGATAAGCACTTGTCTCTATGTCCCACCAGGTGATAGTGAAAACAATCTGGCAGTGAAAGCAACCTGGTGCCAACCTAAATCTCCATCACTCCTCTCCCCTCCACCACCCTCTCAAAAATTTTTTTTCCAGATGCTGGTGTCTTAATTGTGACATGCTGACCCTGCTGATGAGCCTTCCGGCTTCCTTACTCCATTGTAACTCTGGGTAAATACCTCTTCACTCTGCCAAAGAGCAGGCAGGTGGTCTTTCAGACTTGAGTCTGCTACCCTCCTCAATTTCTTTGCAAATTAAACTACTTTCCTTCTCCTCAAACTCCTGTTTTATTGGCTAAGGAAACTGAGACCAGCAGTTGTTATCAAACCCAGCAAATCTTTGCCACCATGACTTTAAGGAAATACTTTATACAACTCTTTGAGAAACTAGGTTTACCCAGTATTGCCTCAAAATTATTCATTAGTTATTTCGTTGCTGAAGTGTTCCTCTCTTTGTTCTTTCATTTAAAAATATTAATTATGCCAGCTTTTGTCTTATTTAGTTTTGAATTTCCAGACTTAGGCAGAAATGTGTAATCTTTTCTGGAAACACCATAAGGATAGTTTCTATCAGTTTGCAGGTGATTAAAATGTTTCCTCCTCTTGTAACTGTTGGGTCTCATATTCTTTAATCTTGCACTTAAACTTTTTCTCTGAGCTGAACTATTGGAATTGTTTTATTTCAGTCTTAAGTTAAATTTTGAGTACCCCAAAATAAGTCATTCCAATGTTCTGGTATCTAAAAAAAATTATGTTTTTTTAAAAAGCTTATCTTCTGTACCTTCATTTCATTGTTTATTAAAAGTAATGGTTACGAAAAGATCAAGTTTAGATACTGAACTCCATACTAGAACTCTCTCTCTTTAATTTTTAATGGATGAGTGTATTGAATAGAAATGAGTCCAAATAAGCATCAACAGTCCCAGTTGTAACATTGTCTAAACCTATTCATCAAAAGTGGCTAGATGCCTTGCTAATCTTCCACTGAGAAAGAGACTTGACCTTTTGGAGTGACTATCTCTAGTATTCTTTGCTTCGTCCAGCCACTGGGTCTCAGTCAAGGAGCTAGGGTCAAGTTTGGTGTTATAAAGATACATAAAGAGAGACATTAGGCCCTCCCTGGTGGCGCAACGGGTTAGGACACAGCACTGCAAGCTGGCCACAGCCACTTCACTGCAAATTCTATCCCCAGCCCCGAAAGTGATACACCTGGCACAGCAGACCTCTCCTGACCCACCTGCTGTTCTCCTCAGCAGTGTACTTCATTGATCTGCCTGTTCTGCTCCCTTACTCTATCTCTGGTGAATCCTCTCACCGCCCCTGCATCTCTGGCTTGTACCCCAGTTCTGTATGCATAAATAATTCTTTAGAGAGAGAAAGAGAGAGACATTAGTAACCTTCTTGCAATGGAAATGAAGTGCAAATCCTATTTATTTTTGGTCAGTTTGTACTACCTTCAACTATCTACCATGCTTGGGATACTCCAAAGCTACATTTTGGGTATGATCTTCTAGACTTCTCCTTACTTCTCCAGGGTAAGGTTTGCCATTTACTTTCTTCTCTTGCATTGTTCCATGGTCCTTCCTTGCTGTTGTTGATGCTGAATAAATGGCTGAAAATGTCTGTCTCCTAGAGGCTAATTCCCTGGGTCCAGGACTTGGACACATTTCAAAGAGATCAGTTTTGTCTTGCTATTTTATTACTTCTGTTAACTGAGAATTTACTTCTTTCAGTTTCAAGAAATAAGAATGACAGACACTATTTAGGTGAACTAACAATTCTTTTAAGTAATCTGTCTTTTACAAGAGAACCTTTCTTTTCTTTAAAAAAGTGCCTGAAGAGTTTACAGCCATACCACCCTGAACTGATATCAGAAGCTAAGCAGGGTTGGGCCTGGTTAGTACTTGGATGGGAGAAAAAGGGCCTGAAGAAAAGTTCATTTGCATTATGAAAATCAGATCCTGAGAGGCTAATCTGACTGGTCCTTGTATAAAACATTTCTCAGGATCCACACCTGGACTTTTGTTAGGTGTTAGGTGTCAAGGATAAAATCTGTTGGGCAAATGAATTCAACAGTACAAATGAGAACTCTTTTTGCCAGAGCTTACTTAGGCTTTCCTGTTTTAAATTACTTTTGCACCGTGATTGTTCTACTTCCCAAAAGGCAGTATTTTCATTAATTTTTTTCATTTCATGGTAGAATCAATTTTGGGCCCTTTATCAATTTAGTTATTTCCTCATTCCATTCATTTAAGAAATACTAACTGCTCAATAATTATGCCAGGTATTATTCTATGTTTTGGAGATAAAAAGTTAAATAAGACAGAGGAAATGCAGGCCTGAGGGAATTTGAAAATGGACATGCACATGAACATGACAGTCGTGATTGTGGTAGGTGTTAACTGAGAAAGATTCAGGGCTAGTGATCAAGTTGAGTTGGGCTGAAAGTGGGGCACTTTAGCTGGTGGTCAGGGAAGAGCTCTGAGAAATTAAATTTACTCTGAGAGCCAAGGGGTGAACTCAGAGATTATGTGAAAACACAATTATTCCCTTCAAAATTTAGCTTTGTGAACTCAGGCCCTTGCAAATTAAAGTCAGCTTGTGAGAAATGTTTCAGTGGCCACAGGCCCTGGCAGGCAAAACCCGGTTCAGCCCCCACCAATGAACCATTATCATTAAGATGAGGCCATTTATCAAGGAGGGTGCTGTTACCAGAAACAAACATTTTGAAGTGTGTTTTCAAGAGCCAGACTCTCAAAACTGGGATAATTCTGCTCAATGAGGTTTTTGAAGGCATGATCCCAAAAATGAAGCCTTATTTAAATGAAGCAATTGCTTTCCAATTATTATAGTAGCTAAAGAGTGATGGCGTGTGTGTTTTAATGAAGAAATTCAGCCAACCAGTCATCAATTGACTAAATTCATTCTTTTTCTCCTAAAATAACACCCTATTTGGCTAACAGTCATTGATTAGCTTCTATTTATTTGTGCATATAACATGGTTATGCATATAAAAAGATTTCCCACAGAACACTCCGTAATATCCTCCATGTTAGCCTGGTTCCATGTTCAGATAGACCCACAAAAAAGACCATCACACATGCCTTAAGAGAAAAGGGTGGGATGAAAAATGTGTAAGTGAGAAATGTATGCTAATATTAATGCAACTTCAATGTATGCCTATTACTTTCTCAAATTGATGACTTATTTTGGTGTTTACACGAGTGCAAGACTACTGAATATACTTTTCTAAGGCTTACAGATCAGCAAGAAATGTGGGCCTTGCATTCTGAAAGGAGAGCACTGTAGTGGGGGCCAGGGCTTGGGAATAACCTACAATCAGGGCCAGTGTTCTGAGTTGCTACATGCATGGCTGTTTTGGAGAGGATGCTCGCTCTATTCTTTCTCACTTCTTCAAGAGTAGTCAAGTGAAGCTATAGAATATAATTTTCTTTTTTCATGCTCCCGTGAACTTTTAACTCTAGCCATTAAATTGTAAAGTTTAGATATATATGATATATATATATATAATATACTAGATATATTATAATATAAATGTCAAGGCTTTCCATTTGTATCTCATAAAGCAGTAAAGTTCTTATAAATATCCAGTCACTTACTCTTTATTGGAATGTTCAGATCATTCTCTGTTGACTGCCAGGTGATATCCACACTGGTCAGAATGACTTACTAAGTCCGCTGCGTTCTGGTCCCTGCCTGTCTTTAGTCTTATTTCCTTCTTCCACTCTCCTCACTCCAGAAGTAGGCACATGACTGACTACTAGACATCATTGCAAATAGTTTTATGCATTTTTCCAGTTAGTCTTCACCACAGTTTAAATCCTCAGTCACTATGCTATCTCATACCTCTGTGGGTTTGACCATCATGTTCCCTCCATCTGAAATTCCCATCCTTCTTTGAGGGTCAACCATTATTCACCCTTCAAAACTCAGCCAAACTAATTTCCCTGAGAAGACTTGTTTCCCTAGAAGAGTTAACTCTCTAGTTCTACTGTGTAATGCTCTTGGCATCTACCATGATGCGGTTATTCTCTTGTCTTTTTCCTCCACCCGGCTGTGAATTGATTTATCATGGTGACCTGCCCTTGAATCATTTTATGATCAGGCCTCAGAGTCTGGCTCATTAGATGAACCGGAATTAAATTGAATATGGAATTAAGGGTAACAGTTCTATGTTTATCAGTAAATATCTACAGGGAGTTGAATGATCCTCTCATAAATACATCCATGTTCTAATCCCCAGCATCTTTGAAGATTTTCTTCTTTAGCAAAAGAGTTCATAATTAACTCATATGAATCTTAAGGAGTTTATCCTAGGATTGTTCAGAAGGATCCTCAGTGCAGTCACATGTATCCTGACAAGTGCGAGAGACATTGGCAGGCAGAAGAATCATGTGACCATGGAGGCAGAAATTGGGGTGGTGCTGTCACAAGCCAAGTGCACCTGGTGCCATCACCAGTTGGAAAAGTTAAGGACCAGATGCTCCCTTAGAGCCTCCGGATGGCATATGGACCAAAAATGAAAATTCTACATATTGCTCAATTAGAAAGTGTCTCCCTGCCCCCTGTCAGGGCACCTCAAAGGCTGGAGTCAGCAGGACAACATGAGGTTTGTTGGGATAAACAAAGGGAACTTCCTGAGAGTCCACAAAGTGCGCCCCTGTCATCACTTGCAAGTTGCAGAAAGGAGACGATATAATAGCCTGCTATCAGTCTCACATCCTAACAATACTACATTTAGAAGAAGAGACTCAAATATGTTAGGTTTTACGCCTTCTCAAATGCAGATAGCACCAGCCAAATTAGCTCTGTAAGATCAAGGGATTGTTTTGAAATTGCAAACAGTGCTTGTCCTTTATCATTAACAAGTCTACTGATAGTCAGCCTCCTTTTGTTAACTGGACACAGGAGAAGTTAACTAGGGTCTTCTTTCCTTTGTAAGGAAAAAGCAATTATGTATCCTTTCTGTGCATGTGATTTACCTGTATACACCAAGGTCCACAGTGAAAGCCAGGAACCTGTATCTCAGAGAGCTCTGGTACTGTTTTCTTGGGTCTGGGGCCTAAGCTTGGTTATTTCTTCAGTAAATTTCTCTTCCCTTAAACATTGAATTTGGTTCATTGTAGTGATTATTTCAGGAATTATTGAAGAGTGTAACTGTCGACACTTCTATTTTGGACTTGTGATATCCAGAACTGTGCTTGAATAAATGTCTGTTGGTCTAAGCCACAGTTTGCAGTAATTTGTTTCAGTAGCCTTAGGAAGTGACTAGAACATGGAGCTAATAGTATAGAACATTTTCAAATGTTATTCACATTTCCCCTGAAAGTTTTCTTACATCCTTTAATGGGCTAAGTAGCATATGAATCTCCATGATAAAAACCATGGTGTTTCTTGGTGTCTTTTATCACAGAATTGTTTTAGCACAGAACTCTCCCCCACCCATCCAACTTTCTGCAGATGCGCTTGTTTTTAGGACAGTTCTGTGTGTAGGAGACTGAAGTTTCTCCTGCTATGGAATAGTGTGGTTTGGGAGAGCCTCAGGAGGCTCTCTCTCTCTTGCAATATGTACACAGAAAACGGACAGGGTCAGAATAAAATTCACCTGGAAATAATCTACTGTTGCTTGGCACAGTTTCCCTTGGGCTTAACTTTGCAAAATTGTCCTCAGGCTTTGTTTTTTCAGTTGCCCTGGAACCAGTTTACTTCTCAAGGAAAGTTGGGGCTAGACCTGAGGGAAACAACTGAGGAATGACATGTGCTTGGTCTCCAGGTGGACAAAAGGGAACCACGAGCCCTACTTAAAATGTGGAACATTAACCTGCATTAACATTAACCTTCCTCTGTTCTCCCAGTTTCAATTTCTTGCAGTCTGTTTTCCCCAATAAGGTGACAGTGTCTCACAATGCAGCTCGATTTGGTTGTATAACAATGCAATAATCACTCAGACTAACCTGTCATCACTTATGTCTGAGATAGGTGAGGTGGGGGGAGTCAGTAAGCCAAAGGATTAGGCATCAAATGAATGAACTTGATTGATGAATAGGTTCAGGAGAGTGGATATTGAAAATGTAAGTGTGTGAGATAGGATGAGAGGGTCTGGTTTTGAGGAGTTTAAGTTTTGCAAATTTTAGAACATATAAAGGAGATGTATAATATGATCCTATCTCCTAGAAATCTTTAGGTGTAAAGAGAAAACAGCTTTTGGTAATCAGACAACTTTAGCAGAATAAGCCTGAAGATGGTGAGAAGAATCACTTAGAAAATGCTAGAAATATTACTTCTGCCAATAGCTCAATTGGATGGATTCCTTATTAGCCTGAGACTGTGAGGTGTTATTTTTAAAAACCTAATTATGTTGTTTCAAACCCCTCTTAAAGATTTCAAGATTTGTTATTTTAATGCCATTCAAAAGCTCTGTTATTTCTGGGCACCCCAAACGGGAGCCCACAAGCATATTGGTGAGCTGTGCTTTGCTTGCCTTTTTCATTCTTCCTCTTCTGATGTAGGTCCACTTGTCCACATCCCTCTGCCCATGAGTCTGAGTCATCTTGACTCTGTAAGCCTGGCAGATCTTGTGCCAGATTTTTCATGTTTAAAACAGAAATCTTTGAACAGATGCAGATACACCCTGGGGATAAGATAAGAGAGGGAGGGAAAGAGAGAAGGAAGAATGAAGATATTGTATGTAAGTGGTGTGTCTCAGCCCTCAGTCAACCAGCCCTAAATGACTAGTTTAATCATTCCTGAGGTCACGGTATTATTGATACATCTTACTCTGACTTCTCTCTTTCCAAAAAAAAAAACTGAGAAAACTCTTCTTTGTCTCTTTCCCTCTTTTCCTTCTTTTATTGATTATACTTTTATACAATGGATTTGTTGAATATTGACCAAATGGCAAACACTGTTATAGTGCAGAGAAAGTAATGGTAAGTAAAATATATACCATATTTTCTTTATCTTTCAATAGTTAGTTTTTTTCTGTCTATTGACTATTGTGAATGAGCTCCAGAGAATATGGGGATGTAGATATTGCTTCACTGTCATGATTTCAGTTCTTTTGGATATATAGATTCCTGGGTCATATATATATATATATATATATATATATATATATATATATATATATATATATATATATATATATTCCTGAGTCATATGGTAGTTCTTTTTTAATTTTGGAGGACTACCCATCGAGCTCCCATAGCAGCTGCATCATTTTACATTCTCAACAGTGTACAAGAGTGCTATTTTGTCTACATGTTTGCCAACACTTGACATCTTTGGTCTTTAGGCATTCTAGCAGGTGCCAAGTGATATCTCATTGTGGCTTTGATTTGCATTTCCTTCATAATGAGTGATGTTGTGTATAATTTCAGATATCTATTGTCTATTTGCATGTATTCTTTAGAGACACATTAGTTAAAGTCTCTGCCCCTTTCTGATTTTTGTATTTAAGAATATATAGCAATAGAGCAGAAAGTATGTGTAGAGTATCACCAGACATAGCAAAGAAAAAGTGTAAGATTCTAGTTAAACTTCAGATAGACTAATATTTCTTATCATGAAAAGTAAAGGAATTATAGCTAAATTTGAATTTCAGATAGATTTTTATAAGTATGCCTCATGCCATACCTAAGATACTAACAGCCTATTGTTCATCTGAAATTCATATTTAATGTGATTTTATATTTCATTTGGCAACCCCATGTGTGAGGCGATGGAGAAATAAAGGAGGCTATTTTTAAGAAGTGACATATGAACTTAGATCTAGTGGAAAAGTTGGTGCTATCCAGGTTCAGAGATGTGGGGAAGAAGACAGAGGGTAAGGGGATGTCAGACAAGACAGAAAGACTAGCTCAAATAAGAGAAACAACAAAGTGCAGAGACTGGCAGGCTGGATTAGGAATGTTAGATGCAAAACACATTATTGAAATGTTGAGCTTTGGTCCTAGGGCTACAATGAGTCACCTGACCTGCTGGTGTTAAGCAAGTCAATTTATCTCTGGGAGCCCAACTTTCTCTTGGGTCAAGTGGTTGTTACAGTGTTGGCAAATGAGATAATGAGACACAGATCCTGAAGTGTCTACCCAGAAAAAAAGTGAAGGTCATTAAATATAAATCTCCCTAAGAGACAAATGAAACTGAGGTCTGAGCAAGGCATTGGCACAAACAAGGGAAGTACAAAGAGCTTTGAAGTCGGACAGTCAGAGCCCGGCTCTGTTGCTTGTCTGTTTTGGGTAAGCAAATCCACCCCTCTGAGTTTCCACATTTCTCCTGTGTAGGAGGAGATTAACCTTTTCCTAAATTGTTAAGGCTCATGATAAATAAATATAGTGTTTGTTACAGAGTCTTATACACAGTGATTCTCTTACAGTCATTTATTTTGGTGGAGATCATACCGGTTGCATGTTCACAATTTCAAGGATTCTGGCAACTTTTGCTGTGATACAAGAAGGTAGAAAAGAAGCAAATTGTTGCCCAAGACACACTTGACATTCTGGAGATCAGGAAAGATTATTAATTCAAACAATGTAGGACCCGAGTCACTCAGGCTACCTAGTGTAAGGGATTCAAAGAGAGAGAGAGAGAGACTGTGAGCCTTAAAGTTTCCCTCCCTTTCCTGACATTTTAATGTCTGGTTGTCTCAAGATAATCAGATTCAAATATTCTTCATTAATTAAGTGAACAAACGTTTATGAATACCTTTCAGGCTAGTGCCAAGCAGTTTACAGTCTACCCAGAGAAAGGTAGGCAGACAAATACATGGAATAGCTAAGTCTCTGTTGACTCACCCCAGGAAATGGACTTCAGTTTAGATGAGGGTGGGGAGAAGACGACTATGAAGGGCCCATGGAACACTACCCCTCGGGACACCCCATGAAGGTTGACTGGTCTTTGAAACAATGACACTCGTTCCTGGTCAAGGCATACATCAAGTGAGAACTGTTGAGCTACTTGGTGCTCTAATTTCTCACTGCCTCAAGCATGTTCAGGCAAATGGTACATTCTTACTCGGTAGGTTAGAATTTGATAAATGCTGGTTGAATTGAATGGTTTACCTAGTGGCTCAGTGCCAGGTAGATGGCAAAATATTTAGTGGAATCTTTCATATGTTGAAAAAACAATTAAAGTACATGTTCAGTTAATTGTTAGTTCTTTCAACAAAGACCGATGGGTGTTCACCCATCCACTGCTGAGTCTAGTCTGTGCTACTGGCCATATTAGGAGAGAAATTGGTGGCTGAGAACAGGCAAGCTAATCCATTAGCAAAGATGAAGCCGATGACTCTAATTTCCAAATGTGGACTGAAGAATAGAACCTGGAATGAGCAGGGTATTAGCATTTATAAATTGGAGTCCTATGAGATATTTCACTTAAATTGACCATGGTTTAATGCTCAAGACAGTTTGCTTCTTAATGTTCCTCTTTTGGAAGAAAGAATTTAAGAAAACAATATCGTATAAAGGATTAAGTTTAAGATAACCAACCTCCTATACTTTCTACAGTTATTATGGGCAAAGGAAACGACTGTTCTAGAGGATGTCTACTAGGCACCAATCTTCAGGGTCACCAAAGAAAGACTCATTGTGTTCAGAAAGACTTCTTATCCTTTCTGGAAAGGGAGCAGGATGGTTTAGATTTATTATTGATATGAATTGGCAGGAAGATGATATTAGTTACTGTTAGTTAGACTGTTCGACTGACTTCTGCTTCTGCTGTCAGAGATTTCAGAGGCTATTTCCAATAGAGAAAACCCTGCCTTCCAGGAGGTTCTAAGGGAAAGTAAGAAACAATGGTGAAAATGCACCAAACTCAAATGTTCAACTAGTGTGAAGGTGTTGAAGATGGAGGTCACTGCATACATTGGTTTTATTTGCTTCCAGTGTCACCACTCCATTGCTTAATATGACCACTCCTTTGCAGGACTTTTCAAGAAGATACACTGACAATTTCTATGGGAACATGTGCGATCTGAAGAGATCCCCACCACAACCCTGTTCTCTGGCAGCTTTACAATGTTCTTGGGCATGATTTTTCTGGTTTATCAAATATCTTCCTAACTATAAAAGCTACATATCTAACAAAAAGCACAGTAGTAGGAACATTAGCAGCATCAGAAATTTATTGTATAAATCAGGTGTTACATTTTGAAATCCAGTTAGTCTAGACTACAGATATTTAAATATCGTGCAAGTGTGTCTCTCCACCAAACCAATCAGGCTTGAAGTTGGTGACTTTTTTCTAACATGCTGTATCCATAATATCTAACACAGTACCTGATATGGACAGAGAACTGCTCCATTTCTGGCTGATGATGGGACCACAGCCTTGTTTTCCAGGCAGGTTCCTTAATCCCTTGATACATTGGTGGGAAGGTCCTGATGACTTGTGTGCATGAGTGGAGAGAGAGGGTCTTCCCTGGGCCAGAGATGTTTAGGGAACTCCAAATGAGGGGACTGGTCTTGTTCAGTGAATAGCCTCTCAGATACTGCAGTTCTCCAATGCTGAGGACTCTATTTTGATTTATGGTGGAGGAAGGAAGCTATGATGAATTATTGTTTATGCTCATGGGGTTGAAATTTGGTTATGTTAGGAAACTACTTTTTTCCAGTTGGTGTGAAAACCTTAAGCAATGAATCCACATTGCTTAGTCATCCCATAGGTAGAAATGTATCCCAGAAATATTAAGTTGAAGAACTTGCATCAAAGAATGGAGTTTATATGGTTGTTTGCTGCACAATGCATTGGATAGAAAGTTGGCAGGTACTTAGATTTGGTTGGTGACCGATCAACCAATAAACAGATCAGATTACAGGAAAAGAAAAAGGAATCAGCAGAAAATAGAACTCACCCTCCCTATTCCAAGTCCCTCCCACCCAAGAAAAAAAAAAAAAAAACCCTGAAAGTAAGTATAGGGAGATAAACAGGAATGCAAAGAGAGAGCAGAGAGAGCATTACAATACATAGAGATTTGTTTGAAAATTAGAAAAAAAGTAAATCATTGACATCAATCAAAATAATGTAACATGGGTAATTGAATGGGCGTGTCATCTGAAAGCAATTACAAGTGGCAAGTAAAAGAGAGTGAAATTGACCTTCACCAGAAAAATGGAAATATAAGTCAATGCCAGATCAAGATAGCATTTCATATCCACTAGACTGTATTTGTATATGTGTTACAATATCCACAGTCATAAGCCTCTGTCTCATTATTTCTGTTTTGCTCATTTACTATTTGTCCCTTGCTTCTCAAGGTCTCAAAATGTTTGCTGGAATCCAACCTTCATATTATTATTCCAATCATAAAGGAATAGAACAGGGAAAAGGAAAAAATAGACCCACGCCAAATTCAACTCACCTGAGAATTAATGTGAATTCTACCCCCAAACTTCGGCTTACCTGTCCCTGCAGTGCTGTTCCTCTGTTTTATTTTGCATGCAGTGGTCATAGCAATCCTGTGTTTCCTGCTTCAATAACTTCCCAATATGTGGGGTTCAGTTCAGACCCTAAATCCGCATGGAAGTTCCTGGCTGTTTCCCTCTCTAGCTCCATCTCCTGTCCCTCCCCACTTGTTGGTGATGCTCCAGGCAAATTGAATATTTGAAATTCCAAAAATTGCTCTGTTCTTCCTTATACCTCACTCTCTGGAACATTCTTTTTTCACTTAGTGTTTTTTTTTTTTTTTCCTTTAAGACAACCTAATATGTACTCCTTGGACACTGCAGTTTTCCTGACCCCTGTTCTGGATCAGATATGCTATAAGTGAACTTTGGAGACACTCTAGATATTTATATTATATAACACCTCTTTTCCATTGGTGCAACAGATGTAGGTGGGCAAACTAGAGCATGTGATCTTCCTGTCAAAAATGTATAGATTACATATCCAAGACCTTGGATTGGTCATGATCAGAACACATGCAGGATCATTGTACATGCGGGATCAGAGTACATGAACCATTGCATTTATTTTTTTCAAGTTTGATTTCCTTAATAGACTTTTAGCTGTTGAATGACTTCAGCACCCAGTAGAGTTTATTGCCTGCTGTAATTACTTCGTGAATGTTGAATTAATGATTAAGGACATTGTCTACCACCTCAGACAAAGCATTCAGCCCTTTTCTACTTCAGAAAGTTGTGATTCAAGAGAGAAAATAAACACTGCATTGGTGTGTACAAGAAAATCCTTCCATAGAAGAGATAGTATGAATGATGGTATTTTCTGCCATTAAACCCTATTGTTTGAGGAGTTTCTTTTCCTCTGTTTATTTAAACATTTGTGAGCCCACAGTGTCCAAAATCCAAAATAAATATTTTACCTCCCCTCCCCAGAACTTCTGTTTGTTGGTCTTACCAGAGCTGTGGACCCTGTGGGGAGTGGTGTAAAGATCCACACAAAGAAACATGTGACATTTGGGCCATCTTCTCTTCAAGTAAATCAGAAATGGCACAATCACTTCATTCCCATTCGCATTTTGGCTACCAAATCAGCTCACAATCATGAGAATATTTCTTAGTTCTTCCTCCTTTTTCTTTCTGTTTTTTTCCCCCCATTAGTCATCATTAGGAAGATGTTTTTTCTTTTTTCTCTTGTGTGGGAATCTTCTGCTCATATGAAAGTTGTGTGCGAAAATTAAGGAATACTTTGAGTGATGAAAAACACATGCTTAGATTTACAGAGATCTTTGCTTGAGCTCTGAATTTAAAACAATGACTTCCAGACACACTCATTACTTACTGCTCCAAGTTTCTGAAGCACAATTAACTTCAGTTAAAAAGTATGAACTTGTTGGTACACATTTGTTCCTAGATACACATAATCAGGCGAATGTGTCAACAGTCAGGTATGGCTTTAGGAATGCAGGGTGCTGGCAATTGGATTCTTGAGATGTTTAGGTATGTGGATGGAAGGATGAGTGCTTAGTTGTGGTACAGCTGTCCAAACCTCAACAATACATCCATTGAGGAAGTTTCAAGGCTCTCATAATGGACCAAAATAAATGAATAACGCCCACTCCTTTTCACAAGGTTCAAGACCAGTCAGAAATCAAGACAAATCTCTCCTTCAGTTCTTTAGGAAGACTAAGGTATAAGGTTCCAACTCTGGAGTATACTGGCTACAGCTTGTCTTTGTAGAAAAAACCAGCTTCTTCTGAATTACACCAAAGGAATCTGAGTTAGATATCTTACGCTTCTTATTCTGTCAAAGAAAATTTGGCTGATGGGAGGCAATATGTTAGAATGAGACCGGAGGCTAGCACTGAACAAATAGGAAATCTTGAATACTTAATTCAGTATTCTTCCTAGGATTGAATTTTCCCTCTTTGATAAACCTAAGACATGATCTGTAAATTCAAATATTTGATTCTGTGAATTCAGGCCCTGACAAATACGGAGACAAGTACATCTTCTGGCCACTAGTCGTCCTTCTTGTGCAGAAAATGAAGTCTGGATTGAGGTGCTTTTAAATTTGTTGGCCTTTTATCAAAAATAGCAGACATTGTGTCTGCAAAATGCTTTCTTCTTGCTTTCCTGATAATCCTCCTGTCTCTTCTAGGAGTTTTTTTTTTTTAATATACAGAGTTATATAAAAACTGTGTTGTAAAGTTGGCAATATTTTAGAAGAATCTAGTGATGGAGTTGCCCTGTATTTTGCTACTAGGTAAGTTTTTTGCTGTTGTTTTAAAGATTTATTTATGCACGCAGAACTGGGGTACAGGCCAGAAGTGCAGGGTGGTGAGAGGACTCACAAGAGACAGAGTGGAAGCAGAACAGGCAGATTGATGAAGCACACAGCTGAGGGGAGCAGCAGGCAGGCAGGAGAGGTCTGCTGCGCCATGTGGTTCAGCTCCCTGGGCAGGGATTGAACTTGTGCTGAAGCTGTTGTGGCTAGCTTCATAGTGCTGAACTTCAACCCACTGCACCAGCAGGGAGGACCCCTCAGTAAGTGTTTTTCTAGAAGGAAAGTATTTTAATAATTTCCACATGAAATGGCCATGGGATCTTGGCCAGGAGTTTGAACCAGGGGAGTCTGCCATTTCTAAGAAGGTGAAAAATGCAGCCTTTACATGGGAATGGAGGTGGCCCCTTTTCTGAGCATCTGCACAAGAGGAAATTACTAGTGGACTCCCTGGTGGCTCAGGGGTTAAGGACACAGCACTGTCAAGGGATCCACAGTCACCACAACACTGAGTTCAATCCCTGGCCAGGAAGGTGACCCACGTGGTACAGCAGACCTCAGCAGTGTATTTTATTTGATCCGCTGTTCTGCTCCCCACTTTGTCTCTGGTGAACCCTCTCACCAACTGAACCTCTGGCTTATACCCCAGTGGCTGTATGCATAAGTCAATAAATTTTTTAATGAAAAGAGAAAACAACTAGGAAAAAGGGCTGGGATTCTATTTGTATTAAATGAGGGGCTGTAGGTGGAGTGTTTAAGATAATAAATGTGCCTCAATGTCTAGCAGGAAAAATGACTTGCTCTTTCTGAAGTTGTTAAAACCAAAGGTAATGCCACATATATATTTGATAAGAAGAAAGGTATTGAATGACAGAGCATTTTGTGTGTGTGTGTGTGTGTGTGTGCTTACTGATAGAATATGGGAAAATTTTGAGATTATCATCACCTTAATTTTTGGTCCATCCAAAACAAAATAGGATTAAATCAATAGATAGCCCTTGCAGCATCACACTAGTTTATATGCAGGGCTAGGCAGAGGAGGGATTGCAGAAATAGTGCTATAGGTATAATTATTTAACTATATATGGATATTATGTTACTGTCATGTAGTAATTGTTACAATTGTAATATCTTGCACTTACTAGGATGGTACTATGTTAGTCTCTATGCTGTTTGGTCTAAATTGATTTATTTCATATGCAGATGAGCCTATGATGTATAATTACTATTTCTGTTTCATCCATGAAGAACCTAACGTCTAGGGAGGAACCTACTATTTGAATCCACACCCGCACTTCAACTACTGCAGTCTATTTTTAAAGACCAAATACTTAGCCATATTTACAAAGAATTGAGCCATATCATACAATTAAAGAATGAATAAATAATTTTATTGTCTCTATTTGGTTTTGTAGTGCTTTGTTAAGCAGCAATTGATGATCAAATTCCCTGTCACCATGGGAATGTGAAACATTTCCCTCTCTCTAAAGGACAGTAGTAAATTACACTATAAAATTCCTCAAACAAGCTCTGTTATGACTAGTTAATAACGACTCATGAAGACTTATATAAATTGAACATTCCCCAGGTCCCATATTTTTATATTTCAAATGATAATTCAAGTTCATGTAAATAAGATAAATCTTAAGAAAAAATAAGCTGGTTTAGACTTTTTTTTTCTTAAAAAAACCTTTTTTCCTAACTACTATGTGGAGTATAATATAAAAATACCTTTTATTTTTACATAATATTTATGGTTTGATTTTATTGAGGAAACTAGTTAATCTGAACACTTTAACATCTAATATAGTTTACCAAACAAGCCAACATTCCTACTTCTAAATAAATTTTAAATTAGAAAAAAATATAAAATCATTTAGAAATACACTTTTCAGATATATATATATATATGATTTATATTTTATGCATATTAAGAACTGGGGTATAGGTCAGAGGTATGGGGAGCAGGTGAGAAGATTCACCAGAGACAGAGTGGGAAGCAGGTAGATCTATTGAAATACACAGGTGAGGGAGCAGTGGGTGAGAGAGGAGAGGTCTGCTGTGACATACGTGTCAGCTCCTTGGCTGGGGATTGAACTCATGCTGCAGTGGCTGCGGCTAGTTTCATAGTGCTGTGACTTAATCTTTTGCACCACCATGGAGTCCTAGACTTTTTCTATAAATAGAAAAAATGTTTTGTAATTTCAGCTTAGACAAAATTTCTGAATTCTTTAATTCAATTTAAATTCTTGAAATACTATTAGATCAAAGAAGTTACTGGGTGACGTTGGACTTAGAATTTTTAAGTATACTAAAAGACCAGTCACCAAATATTGCTTTAATACTTTTATCAGTTTTCCTCTTACTATCATGTGGGATGACTCTATCACTGCATTATATCAATGATATACATATTCCTCTTTTCCACTTTCAGAGAATGAGAAAGGGAATTGATTTGGGGAGTAATATTGCTACCTCAAGGGAAATCTGCACTCCTCTACACTCATGGCCGTTCTGAGTGTGCTCAAATGCATGCTTAGCACATACTAAAAAAATTCTCACTTTTTCTGCTGTGTATCTCCTTCCTCCTTCACTTTTATATGACCACCACACTCGTAACACCCTGATACCACATGTATGGTTCTTGTTTTTGTTTTTTAATCCATGCACAGCCTTTCTTTGAGTTCCCTACACCCTCTGGGGTCTCACAGATGATTTGCTTTGGACACTAACTAGAGTTAGTGAGGATTCCTCAGGTTAAAGGCTGAGTCTGGGGAGACTGCCCCCACTTTCCTTACCTCCTACCCTCAATCACAAGAAGTAGGTTCTCAGGTTACCCACAACTTCTGCCAGACTTGGCTATAAATCAGAGTTTCCCATTGCCCCTACCCATGCAGTTGAATTATTTGCTAGAACAGTTTGCAGAACTCAAGGAAACACTTATTTACATAAACTAGTTTATTATATGATAAGAATATGACACAGGACACAGATGAACAGTCAGATGAAAGATACAGAGGACAAGCTCTGGAAAGGTTCCAGAAGGAGGAACTCTTCTCCCTAAAGTTGGGGTGTGTCACCCTCTTGGTACATGGATGTGTTTGTCAATTCAAGAAGCTCTCTATATCTTATCTTGTGGGGGAATTTTTATGAAGACTTCATCATGCAGATATGACAAATCATCAGTTCAAGTTCTATTCCCTGAAGACCGTAGCTTGGTCTTCATGGTGATAAGTCCTCAACCAGAGATGCACATCTTTTTTTTTTTTTTTTAAGATTTATTTATTTATTTATGCATACAAGAACTGGGATGGGAACCAGGGTGCCAAAAGGTGGGAGGATTCACCAGCAACAGAGTGGGGAGCAGAATAGGCAGATCTACTGAAATTCACTACTGGGGTATGCAGTGGGTGAGGCAGGAGATTTCTACTGTGTCACATGGGTCACCTCCCTGGCTAGGAATCAAATTTGTGCTATAGTGGCTGCTGATAGCTTCATAGTGCTGTGCTCTAACCCCCTGCTCCACTGTAGAAGCCCCTGAAATGCACATTTTTATATGCAAAGATAATCCTATCACTCAGGAAATGCCAAGGGATTAGGATCTTGTGGTGGGAACCATGGTCAAAGACTATTAATAAAAGATACTGATAGTCCCTTTATTTCTTAGGAAATTATCAGAGTTTTAGGAGCTCTGTACCAGAGACAGATATATATATTTTCTGTTAATTTATCACAGCAATTGAGACAGTGTTAGGAACAATATTGACAATGAAGTACAACAGTACAACATTCATGACATTCTTGCTTTGGTTTACCAAGGTAAAAGAATGAAGTTTTGGCCCTCCCTGGTGGCACAGCAGGTTAAAGCACAGTACTGAGAAGCTAAAGCCATTTCCGCCTGAGTTCTATTCCCCCCTGCCCCAGAGGTGACCACATGGCGAGGCAGACCTCTCCTGACCCACCCGCTGCTCCCCTCAGCAGTGTACTTCGTAGATCTGCCTGTTCTGCTCCCCACTGTCTCTGGTGAAGCCTCTCACTGCCCCTGAGCCTCTGGCCTGTACCCCAGTTCTGTATGAACAAATAAATAAATATTTAAAAAAAATGAAGTTTTGGCCCCCAAATACAGTATTAAGTTGTTTGGAATATGAAAGAAAATAGAGAGAAATGTTTATGGTTATAAAACAATGTAGAATACTTATAGAAAACAAACCTTTCTTTGTGTGGTTTATGTAGTTAAAAATAATGACTTTGAAAAGAAGTAATAAAATAAATATATTAAATTTGGCATAATGTATTCAATTTTGAGGAAGTTATTTAAAAGATAATTTGTAAAGAGCCTGCATATTCTTTACTGCCAAATATCATATTCATGAAACACTAAAATTCGGTTTTCTCTCTTTGAAATTGTAAATGTGTTTTGGCATATTATACTCTTTACAGAAGTAATAAATTTTATCCTTTACTTTTTATGCAATCTATTAAGATAGAAGATATTCTCAATTTTCCTATTATTAAAAAAGCTCCTTACTTAATTGAACTAAGCTCTCATAATGTTATAAATATATTTTTGTTATATATGCCAAGGTTATTCTCCTTTTAGGTATCCATGAGCCTACTTTATCTAAGTAATGAAATCTGTTTCGACAACTGCTTTGATTTTGCCTCCCAAGATTGTACATTTATTGGGTGGAATTAATAATATTTTTTGATGCATGGGATTTCCCAGAGAGTATAAGAATATTCACAAAATTTTCTCCTTCTGCATTATAACTAGAGGGATGCTAAAAAGATTAGGTTAGAGTTTTTAAAGTATCTCAACACTGTAATAAGAGCAGTCATTGCAGCTAGCCTTTTGCATGTCTTATTACGTCAGGGTAGGAATGTCAACGAATTAAGTGGGACTGTCATTCATATTGATAGGGGAATCAGAGGTGAACATCTCAGGCTTGCTTTTGTACTTTCTAGACCAAAGAGAAAGCGCCATGGAGTCTTTTACCAAGGAATTACTAGGAGAACATGCCTTTGTTGGACTTGCTGGTCATGCTTGATAGAAAGACTAAATTTGGGGGAGTTTATAAGATTGCTTAATAAATACTAAAACTGTAGTCTACCTAATAAAAACTAAAATTGCACAATTCGTCTTCAAAAAGTTTCCAGAGGAGAACAAATGATGGTGAACATAATGTAGTATATACAGATGATTAATAATGTTGTACTCCTGAAACCTATACAATGTGATAACACCAATGTTACAGCAATAAAAAATGAAAAATAATATAATAGACCTCTCTCTACATAACTAAGCAAAGTAAGGTCTGCAAGATCTGACTTCAGGGTGCTAAAAATGCGTTGAGCTCTACATGTCTCATATTCTTTACTGTAGAATTGCCTGAAAGTCTCCCATTCAGTCTTTTAAAGGATGCCTTTGTCTTCCTTTAGAATGCATGAATTCCTAGAAGGATTAAGGCAAAGTAGAAAGGAGAAAATCTTGGTCTGGGGCAGGAATAGGACCTGCAGATCGACTTTGTGTGGCCTAAACAAGTGTTTGAATATTTGAATGATTGCCAACATTCAAAAACTAAGAGGTTTTCAAGAACAATCTCTCTTCATGTTGAAATTAGGCCAACTATCCCCCTTGGAGATTATCTTTTGAAAGAGCAGCAGCCTCTAGGGACCTCCAGTTCCCACCTGATTTATGACTGTCTCAAAGGTTACCTACCTGCCCTTTATGACCCCTCATTTTAGCTGCTATCATCTCTCACAAAATAATGGATTTGCTGGGAGGATTTTGTGCCCAGCAACTGAGACAAGATTTTTGGCTTTCTTAGAGGTAGGAAGATGGTAATTAAAAAAAAAACAACAAAAACAAGGGGGGTTATGTAATCATAGCTGTATAATCTGAGCCTTAGAAAGGAATTTAGAGATCATGTAGGTGCCCTCTTCCCAATGGAAGGATGATCATCATTTTTTGTAGATTATCACACTCTCTTCAGTGAGGAAATGGGTCCTCAGAGAGATTGCACAGCTCATGAGTGAGTCTGGGCTCTTTCTCTCTGGAATTAGTTAAGTCCAGAACTCTTTTACAATGCACCACAACGTCCCTACAAAAACCCAAACTTTGGTCCTCCCTGGTGGTGCAGCAGGTTACAGCATAGCACTAAGAAGCTAAAACCACTTCAGCATGAGTTGGATCCCGCCCCAGAGGTGACCCACATGGCGCAGCAGACCTCTCCTGACCTGCCCGCTGCTCCCCTCAGCAGTGTACTTCCTCAGTCAGCTTGTTCTGCTCCCCACTCTGTCTCTGATGAATCCTCACCACCCCGGCACTTCTGGCTTGTACCCCAGTTCTGTGTGCATAAATAAATAAATCATTAAAAAAACAAAACAAACAAACAAAACCCAGACTTTGTGTGTAGTCAGTGTGAGAGTTTGGCAATGGCCACTGTGTGTTTCTACTCTGTTGTCTGGATTCTTTCCTGTCCTGGGCTTTGGCTCTAGTATACTTTTGTACCTTCTGTCTCTGGCTCAGAGGTCATGTGTCCCTGCTCTTGATTTAGATTAACATCTCTTGGCTTGTGTTCCTTCCTTTTGACTGTTAATTTCAGTTTATTCACTCCATGTCTTGTGTTTTTTCCAGATATCTTATTATTTACTTAGTATAGCTATCTTACTATTTTTCATCTTTATGGAGATGTGATTTACACAAAGGTATGTAAGTTTAAGATGTACAGCATGTTGATTTGATACACTCATATGTAGCAAATGTAATACTAGTTAATACTTTCTTTTTTGTTGTTGTGTGAATAAGTTCTACTCCTTTAGCAACTCTTGAGTACATAATGGAGTGTTGTTTACTGTAATCACTATGTTGTGCATTAGACACCCTAAAACTTATTCATCTTTAACTGGAAGATTATATCCTATTCTCTAGCCCCTCATCCCCAACCCCAGACAATATTCTACTCTGTTTCGGGGTTCGGATTTTTTTAGACATTACCTACAAGTGATACAAACACCTTACTTTAATTGCTTGATTTTTTTCATTTGGCATAATGTCCTCAAGGTCAACCTCTTTTGTCACAACAGCAGGATTTCTGTTATTCTCATTTTACCAATGGATGTGTAATATCTATATCTGTATATACATATATATATGAATATGAATGTGTGTGTGTGTATCGATAACTTCGTTTATTCATCTGTAGATGGGAACTGAGATTGTTTCCATATCTTGGCTGTTGTGTGTAATCTTGCAATGAAAATGAGAGTGTAGAGATCTTTTTGAGGTACCAATTTAATTTATTTTGGAGTAATTTATGTCCAGGAGTAAAACTGCTAGGTGAGATGGCAGTTATTTTTGAGGAGCCATCATACTGTTTACCAGAGTGGCAGTACCAGTAATCCTCACCATGTAGGCATCCTTTTCTCCATATCCTTCCAAATTCTATCTCTTACCTTTTTTGATAATAACCATTATAATAGATGTAAGCTGATGTCTCATTGTAGTGTTGATGTGCATTTCCCTGATATTAGTGATGTCAAGCATCTTTTCATTGACCTGTTAGCTATCTGTGTATCTTCTTTGGAAAAAAAAGAAATGTCTATTTGGTAATTAATATTGATTTACCACTGGTTTAGAAAACTTTGTTAAGTAGTATAGTTCAACCTTCAATAAAATCATATTGTACTTATCAAGGTTCTAGTACAATTCACCACTATCAAATTGACATGTTCTGTTCTCTGCTTTCATCACCCCTTCCACTTCCTCTATCTTCTTCTCTAGAACCCAGCTGGTTAAGAAGGGAGAACTGGTAGCATGGCATCACTTGGGAACTTGCTAGAAATGTAGAATTGCAATGAACCTGAATCTGCCCCATAACAAGATTCCCAAGTTATTCAAATGTCCATTACTGTGTGACTCCTTCCTATGCTACCACAGACCAGATCTCCATCTTTCTCTATCTTGTGTTTACACTGGATTTTAGTCAGTCAGAAATCTTGAGACAATTCCTTGCACCTTTGATGTCACTCCCATGTTACAGCCTGTAACTCCTTTGTTCTCACCTTTACTTGGTCATTATATTTATTTGGATGAAACTGGAGATAACATGTGTGCAAGTTTAGATCATGCATATGCAGGGGAAAGTGTCCTGTGGTGCTGCACGTTTTCCTCAAGATGATAGTTTTGGTACTGAAGATGGAAAGATAACTTTGTTTTAAAGGACTGTCCATCTCATTTTCCATAGAAGCGGCACCAATTTACATTCACACCAACAGTGTATGTGACTTTGTTTTATCTGCACATGCTCCCCAGCACTTCTTATATCTAGTCTTTTTGACATAAACCATTCTCAAAGATGTGAACTGATCTCATTGTGGGTTTGATTGGAATTTCTTTGATAATGAAGTTGAACATTTTTTCATTTGCGTGTCAGCCATCTCTGTGTTTTCTTTAAAGAAGTCTAGTCAGTCTGCTGCTCATTTTTTGATGGGTTGTTTCCTTTTTTTATTTAAAAATTTTAAAAAAGATTTTATTTACTTATGTTTACAGAACTGTGGTGTAGGCCAGAGGTGTGGTAGGTAAAAGGATTCACCAGAGACAGAGTGAGGAGCAGAACAGGCAGGTCTACTGAAATGTAATGCTGAGGAGAGAAGTGGGTGGGTCAGGAGAGTTCTGCCACACCATTTGGGTCAGCTCCCTGGTGGGGAATTGACTTGTGCTGCAGTGGCCTCGGAGAGCTTCACAATGTGGTACTTTAACCAGTTGCACCACCAGGGAAAACTCCACATTTTTGTTCTAGAGTTGCATTAGCTCTTTATATATTTTATCAAATATATAATGTAAAATATTTTATCTCATTCAGTAAGTTGCTTTTACATCTTTGTGGTGGTTCCCTTAGTTGTATAATAACATTCTAGTTTGATGTAGTCCTATTTGTTTGCCTGTTTTCCCTTGCAGTTGGAGTCTCCACACAGACATCTTCATGATTGATATCTAGTGGTGTATAGCTTATGTTTTCTTCTCTGTGTCAGATCTTAGATCCAAGTCTCTAATCTGAGTTATTTTTTAGATATGATCTAATATCCTTTTTTCTAGGTGACTATCCATGTTTCCAACCACAAGTTATTAAAAATATTCTTTCCTAAACATGGAAGCAGCCCAAATGCCCAAAAGTAGATGACTCGACTCAAAAGATGTGGTACATATATACAATGGAATATTACTCAGCAACCAAAAAAAGAAACACATGTCTTTTGCAGCAACTTGGATGGAACTAGAAAAGATCACGCTTAGTGAGATAAGGAAAGAAAAATACCGGATGGTTTCACTCATAGCAGGAGTATAATGGACCAGGTGGAAAATAACAAAAATAATGAACAACCATATACCAGAGACATTTTGTGGGGGTGGAGTGGGGAATGGGATCAAAAACGGGGTGGGGGAAGGGAAATGCACGGGATTATGGTGATGGCACATGGGTGACTTCGTGATGGGAAACCTGCGGGGATTACAATTGAGATGAAAAAAAAATGTACAAAATGATGTAAAAATAAACTTTTGTAATAAAAAAAATATTCTTTCCTTTTTCTACTGTATGGTGTTGACTACTTTGTCACATATGTGTGAATTTATTCCTGAGTTTTCATTCTTTACATTGTTTCCCTCCACCTCCCTGCTATACTGTTCTGGTTGCTATAATTTTGTAGTATAGTTTGAAGTCCTGTGGCATGTTATTTTCAGTTTTCTTCTTTGGTTCTCAGGATTTCTTGACTGTAAAAACAGCATATGATACAACAGCTATATCACTCCTAGGTGTGTATCCAAAGAATATGACAAAAATTTGAAAAATTGCCCAGTTTCATAGCAGCACTATTTATAAAAGTCAAGACATGTATACAAATGGTCATCATTATGTGACTGTTTAAAAAAGAGGTGAGGTATATAATCAATGGAACATTACTTGTTAAAAAGGTGAAATCTTGCCTTTTGCAATGTCATGGATAGAACTTGGAACATTTATGCTAGGTGAAATAAGAAAGCAAATGACTATTTCCAGATAGCTTTCTCACATGTGGAATATAAATAACCAAATGAACTAACAAAACATTACAAAAATAATGCGTAGACATTGAGAAAACAGTATGGTGGTTACTGTAGGGAAAGTGGGGAGAGAGTTGAAGAAAAAGGTAGTGTGGTCTCTTTGGTAAGAAGATTAGACTGCAACTTTGTTGGTGACTGTGGTAAGACAAATACACATATCAGTTGTGAAGTTGCCCTCCTGGAACTTAAACAGTATTGTAGACCAATGATAAATCAATAAAATTTAATTTAAAATATAAATAAAACATTGGAATTTTAAAAAGATGCCAGGTTTCTTTTTATTTTAAAATGGAGTTTGGAAATAAAAAAGGCAGAAGGAAATCCCTTTTAATATCAATCAATGAAATTATGTATTTCTTGGTAACAATCCATGTATTAATGCTTCACAAACCTTCCTCTTATTTAATCTTTGCCAAAATTCTATAAATTAGGTTTATGATCATCCCTCTTTTACAAGTGAGGAAACGGAGGTGCAAAGATGTTAATTAACTTGCCCAAGACCACAAAGCAAATAAATAGTAGAGCAGGCCTTTGATCCCAGGCACTGTGAATAGCATGCCCACGCTCTTAACCACATCACTGAATGTGGAATCAGTGTGAGAAAATAATTCTAAGTGTTGGGGAAAAGGAATTGAACTCATTGTACCCTGAAGGTTCTGGCTTCGTTAAATATAGTATACAAGAGGAGAAGGAAAGGAAAGCAAGGGCAATTTCTACATGAAAAAATCAGGTGGAAGAGTTGCTCAGGGACCTAGCTCAGCATTTCAGGTACATAATGAGCACTCTGTTCTTGATGGGCTGGGGGCAGAGGTGGGATAGGTGAGGGTCGTGAACAGTTATGGAGAGAAGGGTGCTGCAGGGGTCTTGTCACTGCACAGCTGAAGAATTGAGCGGGGGTCCCAGCTTACATGCCTTCAAATGGGGAACTGGTTGCTGTTAATGTGCCTTGTCTGTGATTTGTGTGTAGGAAATATTGGGGAGAAAAGGAACTGAAAAATTGCTGTGGTAGGCTAAGAGTCATAAGAGTTGATTTGAGTAGAGACTACCAGTTTACAAAGGAAGAGACAACCCTTGACATGGACATAGGAAGTGAGAGCAGTTGAATTTGACTCTGACATTTTGAAACTCAGTCCTGGAGGTTTGATAGAATGACTAATAGGAATGGAATACCATGAGACTATGCTGATTTGAGCCAATTACAGTGCTAGCCTCTATTTAAACACATGGAGAGGCAGATATTTTTTTAGTCTGCCAGGCAACGTGTACGTGGGAAAATTCAGATTACTGTAGATGAGAAAACTTAAAGTTCACATTAGTGAAAAAATAGTTGTCAGAAACAAAACACTGGTTTTGGGATACTGCGGTCACTGTATTGGTATTTTTCCATATACAATCAGAAGAGTTTTGTATTTCTTTGAAATACAATGTCTATAGTTAAACAAAAAGTGAAATAAGTGCTTATAATAATACATGAAAATTTAGATCAAAACTTGAAGGAAAGAAAAATTAGATGAGGGAAAAAAGTGTCCCAGGAGAAGCATGTATGAAGCAGTAGCATGTATGAATACCCCCTGGGTGGTGGGGAATCGGCAGTGCATCAGGGAATTGTTAAGTAGTTCAGACCATTTGAATGTAGGTAGGTGGGTGGGAGTGGGGCCCGAAAACCAAGTTACTGTTTAGATTCAGAGTTGCACTGAGAGCCCGTGTATAAATTACTAATGCTCACCAAGGTTCCTCTCCTACCTGGGCATGTAAAACTACATTTTCTAGTTGTAAGAGGTGTGACTACTTCTGGCCAAGGACTAGATATAGCAGTATGAACTATGATAAACAATGGCCCACTGAAAAGATATCTGTGTTCTAATCCCCAGAATCTCTAATTATGTAACTTTGAAATGACTAAAATAATTTTGCAGAAGTGTTTATGGATCTAGAGGTGGGGTGATTACCCTGGACTACCCAATGAGCCAATGTAACCAGGTTAGTCTTGTATTAGTTCTTTAAATAGGAGATGTGTTGATAGTGGTAAGATGGTGGAGAGGGAGAGAGGGTAGAAGAATAAGTCTTCAGCTGGGGTATGTGGGCAGCCTTGAGAAACTAGAAAAGGCAAGGAGACAGATTTTATCTTTTATAAGTAAACTGTTGGCACATCATGTAGGCCGAAAGACTCATTTGAGGCTGCTGATCTCCAGAATTGTAAGACACAGAGTTGTGGTTTTCTAAGCTATTACGTTTGTGGTAATTTCTTGTAGTAGGACTTGGAAACTAAAGCATGGAGTGAGATGATGAATGTTTCCAAAGAATCTACATCTTCTCTTGTGCCTAGTATTGGACAAGGGAGGGCTGTGGTGGCAGATCTGCCGGACTGACCCAGTCTGGCCTGATGACATATCTGGCTGTTGGAATGAGTGGTCCTTGGAAAACTCATTGGAAAAAAAAAAAAAAAAGATGACCTAATCATCATTTCCTCCTTTTTCCTTGCTTGTGATGATTTGGCTGAAAACCACCAAAATAGCCTTCTCTAAAGTCAGCAGCTTTGATAACCTTTGCCTAATCCAATATCACATGAGCAACTGTAAGTAGGTTGTCCACCTAAAACAGGGTCTTGCCGAATATCTTTCCTCTTTAAAGCCACCCGGCAGCACTTGGGACCGTAAAAGCTCTTTGTCCTTCTCCAGTTCTCCACTCTTGAGTCCTGACATCTTCATACACCAGCTCTGCTGCCAACTGTATGGAATTTCCAGCCCCCATCACGCATACCACCTTCATTCACCTTGCTGGTTCTTTTCCTGAAGTCTTCCTCATTTTTTTTTACTGGAAATACTAGCTTTTAGGATTCTTCTTTAATATATCTGATATCTTTTTGCATCTCCTTGCCAGACAGATTTTTTTTCTCCCCTATAACCATTGGCTTTAAATCTCCCAACCTTGTTTTTCATTTGAAATGTAATGTGTTGAAACCCTTTCCAAGGGATCAAGTGGACTCTCCACTGGGAAGACACCAACTCAAAGTCAGAGGCTCTGCAGCTCGTATTTGCAAGGGCTGAGTAAGTGTTTGGTTCATCTGGCCATAATCCCTTCAGAGTTCACAACTGGAATTTTGAGTGTCTTAAATGTTGACAGTTCATCAGCTCCTGGACAAGTTTTTATTTTATATATACTTATCCATAGAAGAAATCGGGTATAGGTCAGAGATGCAAGGCTGAGGCGTGGGGTAGTAAGAGGATTCACCAGAGACAGAGTGGGGAACAGAACAGGCAGACTGATGAAATACACTGCTGAGGGGAGCAGTGGGTGAGACAGGAGAGAGCTGCTTTGCCATGTAGGTCAGCTCCCTGGGTAGGGATCCAGCGTAGGCCAGAGTGGTGATAGCTTTGACACTTAAGCCCTGCACCACCAGGAAGGCCCCCTAAACAAGTTAGGCCCGTCACTCCTGCCTTCTTACTCCATATGCCACCCAGTTACACTTTTAATTTATGCTTCTTTATGTGGAATAGATATGCTGATGTAGTCAGATGTTGATTTTAGCCGCCCTACATCCATGAAACCTTCTTGTGATCACAATGCCTGTCTTTTCCTTTGTGGATATTTTATCCCTTACTCTGTGGTTAGGAGGAGATGAGTTCTTATTTCCCTTGGAATTGGATGATGATTACGTACTTTATTTGTTAAAATAAATGAGACAATGAGACTAGACAAGAAAACCTTAGCAGGGTTTTGGAAATGGGTGGGGAAGCAGGTCTGAAGGAGAGGGTAGCACCTCCAGCAGATATTAAAACTTACTATGAAGTCCCTATAATTAAAACTGTTTTATTCTATTCTCTGATAGAACAGAATAGAAAATTCAGTAATTTCTAAATTTAGTTTATAAGAATGGTATATTGCTGCTGTAACAAATTTAGTAACTTAAAACAACACAAATTTCTATGGTGATGGTACACGGTTGAACTGGGGGTGGGAAGCCCATGGGGATTACAACTGAGATGGAAAAAGGCACAAAATGATGTAAAAATAAACTATTATATTATTAAAAAATATGGGAAAAAACACAAATTTAGTAATCTTACAGTTATATAGATCAGAAGTCTGATTCTCAGTGGTTTAAAATCAAGGTGTCTGCAGGGTTTTGTTCCTTTTAGATATTTTAGCAAAGAGCCATTTCTTTGCTTTCTCTGGCTTCAGCATGCTTCTTGCATTCCACAGCTCATGGCCCCTTCCTTATCTTCAAAGTCAATAGTGAACCATCTTTAAATCTTCCTCTGACTCTTCTGTCTCTCACTTCCTCTAGAAATGACCCTATGATTATGTTGAGTTCGCTTTGGTAAGTCTGATTGTATCTGAGGGCCAGCTAATCAGCAAACATTCCACCTGCTACCTTAAAGCCCACCTCTCATTCACTGCCATACTTTTGAATGCAAAATGGTACAATAGTCATGATACAGCTTGGAAAAATCTAGAAATTATAGATGTATTTATGCTTTGACCCAACAATGCAATTTCTAGAATTAATCACAAAGTTACACTAGCACAAGTTTTAAAAGACTCTTTGTTGAAGGGCTTTTTATCCTATCAGAATACTAGGACAATCCTAAATATGTGTGAAGAGGGGAGTGATTAAGTAAACTGTGTTGTGGCCTTGCGGTGCTACTGTGAACATCTCCAAGTGCCCCTGTGAATTGATGTGCAGGATATATTATGAAGTGAAAAAGCAAGTTGGGAGAAATGTGTATAGTAGGCTTCATTTATCAAAGTGTAGTATGTGCTGTGAAAATAACAGATATAGGAAAAAAAACAAAACAAACCATAACATTAAAACTGGTTACTTTTAGGGAAACAGAGAACACAGTAGAGAAGACAGACAGGAATGAAAGCTAGATGTCTTTAAAAATAGCTTCTTGGAACATTTGGGTTTGGAATCACATAAATACTTTACATTATTAAAAATCCAAATCAGTAAGATCTCTTTTCATTAAAAAAGGATATTCAATTTGTAGCTCAGCCACTCAGTGAAGAATTTCATTTCACATGACTTTAAAACCCAGTGATTTGGTGGTAGTGGTGCATATGTACTAAGGTAAAAGGGAAATGGGATTGTGAGGGTAATCAATCAATTGATCAAAAATTAAGAAAACCTTAAACTGTTACCAGTAATATTATTTTGGTTGTAGTGCTGGTATTTTGTTCAACGAGTGTTATGTAATGCCCTGGAAATACACAAATGGGTCTTTCTGTGACATCTTAGTTCAATCATCCTTGTGTTTTTGACAGCCAGTTTCTTTATTTGTTCAGTTTGCTATAACAAAATGTAGATTGGGTAACTTCAATTGCAATTTATTTCTCATAGTTCTGGAGGTTGAGGAATCTGATGCTACCTAAGAGTTTTTAGTGTCAGCTTTAGCAGAATTGTAAGACATATAGCTACTTTCTGAGATTTGCTTATTTCTTATTGGAGAACCTCACCTTGGAATTCTTGGAATTGGTTGTGGACCTTTTTCTTAGTCATGTATTCTTAAGTCTTTACATTAGATTAAGTAAAGAGTAGTGAACCCCCCCTTGCACTCACATTTCAGTTTTTTTTTTTTTCCACTGACTGAACCAAAGTGTTTGAAATAGGAGATGGGCCAGAAGAGTTTGGAGCATTTTACCTACTAATTAGCAAGGAATCCTTCACTTCTACTAAGGTATGTTATAAGAATTCAAGAAGCAATCTAAAGAATATCCCTCTGCAAAAGATGGAATAATTCCAGTTGTAGAAAAAGAAAAAAAAAATGTGATTGCTAATTGGTTGAGCCTGTTTTATATATACAACTATGTAAACTTTTCATCATTACTGACTTTTGTGTGATTATTCTTTGTTACTGGACAAATGTCCATCTACTGTAGTGAAATAAATTTTATAAAAAAAAAAAAGATGGAACAATGCGATGATCAATAAGGATGTGAACTGTAATGACTTTAATAACAAAATGTTTAAATCAGTAGTTCATGGTAATACCTACAAAAGAATAATGCTCATCAACAAAATGCATTGGTCCAGAAGAAAAGGGAAAGAACTCAGTATTTTTCAAATGGGTAAAATATAGGAAAGGAGAGAAGAATAAAGCATTCTTTATGCGTACTCTTGGGTCACCAAGTGGCAGATGAGAAGTTTCTCTCTGTAGAAAAGTCCCAGGAAATAGATGGGAAAATGATTGAAATACAGTATTATCTTTCACTTCCCCGGCTCCTCAATGAATGTCTGCATTAGGGATTCAGACACTGAGCATCAATGGCAACTTATAAAATGAAAAGAGAGACAGTGTGCCTGATAGAACAATATGAATTCACCTATAAAGAACTCTTATAAAAAGACAGACATAATCTGACTGAGTCTTAGATCATACAGCCAACGGGAAAAGTAGAAAAGAGGAGAACCTATTAATTATACCAAAGGGAGACAATTAGCAAAATTCAGACTGAGGCAAACTCTCAATATCTCTAAAGACCAAATGGCTCACTTTTTCCATAACAAATACCAAGACTGTTCAATGGACAAGCTTATTGGTTAAAATAGATGTGCGATTCAACTCACTAAAACTCATACATAAAAAGGAAAGACTCAAACATGGACTTGTGCTTCCTAACACAAACTGGGGTAACCCAAGAATGGACCCAGTCCCACCACCTGTCTTCTGATGACCCTTTATTATCTGCATCCTGGATGTTGAATAGACTCCATGGAAATTTTTCTCCAGTTAGTAAAGACCTCATTATGATAATGTTAATGTATGGCTGATGGTAATAATAATGGTAATAATAACAACATAAGTAATTTCTGTGTCTTCCTGATGTGCAACGAGCTATTATTCATTTACTCTCTTAGTGTTGTTAATGTAGTTACTGTCTTATTCCCATTTTTCAGATGAGGAAACAGAGGCTTGGAGAAGTTGAATCAGTTGTTCATAATCTGACAGCTCTTATCAAGCTGGAGGCCTGTACCTGAGAACAAGATTCTCTGTTCAGAGTTGGTCTTCAAGTGTTTATATTTAATATCAATATAAAGGAAACCTTTCTGGTTACACATTCTTTCACACTACCCATAGCCTGTAGAATAAACATCAGGAATAGGAAATGTTATGAAAGCTGGACCCTTTTCATCCAAGCCTCTGCATTTAGATGTGAGTGCTGCTGTAATGGCTTGTCATTTCAGATTGCTTCAGGGACCAATAGTGGGATAGAGGAAGGTTTTAGTCTAATAATATTAACCTGAATATAAAAAAATGTACTATCTAGGGACATAATGTACTTTTGTATTAGAGACTCAGAAAGTACAAAGATTTAAACTAGAGCAGAGAGGTAGAAAGGTGAAGAGGAAAATAGGTTATGGAAATGAGAAGTCGGTTGGGAAATAAGCTTAATGAATAATTAGTGAAAGGGGCTGGGGGTTCTACCAAATGCAGGCTGCATGAGCCTTGGAAGGACACCCTGTGCTGCATCAGTCTTAGTTTTGTTTTCTAATATTGTCAATGACATCAGTTTAAACACTGTTAATGTGTCATAGAAATCTGGAAAGCTGCAGCATGGGTGAGGTGATGGGTTTTCCTGCTCAGAATATGACCTGTGTGTTTTGGAATGAAGTTAGAGCTCTTTGGGGACCAAGTGGATGATGTTGGGAATTATCTGACACTCTTCAGGATGCAGTATAATTGAGCAATGTTATACCAAGATCCTATCTGGACTATGAGTATCATTAATGCAGAGATTATCACAGAGATCCTTGGCCTCCAAGGGCCAGTCTTTCATCTGAGCCAGTTAACCTTACAAGGATGGTTGTCAAATGGGTTTTTAGGTTGTACCTCAAAATACCCAATGCTGTTGCATATTTTTTCTTTCATTTTAAAACTTAGACTAGATATTTAGTCTCATATCAGTGCGTGGAGTGTAGAATAATAGTAGTAATGATAACAGCATTTTAAACATGCAGAGTATTGGCTCAAAAAGTCTTTAAGATATGACTACCCAGGGCATGCTGGGACTGTTGGTTCAAAACTCAAAAATCTTAATTAAAATCTGACTTAATCACATGGTCCTCGCATATCAGTGGCCCAGGATCCCAGCGCTCTGTCATATATTCCAGGACTTTCTCCTATCTTGGTTAACAGTCTTGTTGCTCAACAAACTATGGTATAGAGATCAGAGAATTATGTTTTCTTTACCCGTACCTACTCCGTTTTCAATAATTCTGCATTCATTAAAGCTGATGTCCTCATTACCATAAAGGGGCCTGATTTTTCTTGGTTTTCCCTAAAATAACAAAAAAA
>NW_004567105.1:19554142-19588074 GCF_000260355.1 Condylura cristata
AATACTGGTTTGTGCAACTAGTTCAGGAACCTACTAATCTCAGGAATAACACTGTGTGCTGAATTACTGAGCAGATGCTCAATAAAAGTAGCAGTAGCTATGGTTTGATCACATTGCCCACTTCTCAGGACATGCACAGTTTAACCCAGTCATTATTTCTGCTTTGGCTCTGAATTTGGCTTTTGGTTTGTTCTGCAGAATAACAGGGCCACACCCTGAAGCCCAGCACCCCCGTATAGCAAAGGATTTCCTCTCTGCAAGGCCAAAAAGTCACTGTGTTTGCTGTTGTGGTGAATGTTATATTAAACTCTCCACCCTGTAAACAAGACAATTTTAAACAATTGAAGTAAATTAAAAACAAAAGTAATTCCATATAAATAAGCGAAATGATGACTTATCAGTTTCTTAAAGGGACCTCTGTTTATTGGCGACCCTGACCTTGAATATTATACACAGCCTGTTGTTGTTGTTCTTAAGTTCATTTAGTACTTTAATGTATAAACTTCTTTGACCTCATGAACTGTTGCCCCATTCACTCTACATTCTTTTTTCCTACCTGTTGGTAAACAACATAAATGTTTTAACAATTGAAATGTTTTACTCTGACCTATGTGGTTTGTTAGTCTAGCTATGTGTGATTACTGAATAATTAAAGTGTGGCTAATTAATATTGAGCTGCATTGCAAATATAAAATATACACTGAAATTCAGTCATAGTGCAACAAAGGATATAAAATGCATCATTATTAGTTTTGTAGACCATATATTTAGATAATACTTAGAATATATTTAGTCAAAATATATTTAATTTCAATTGTTTCTTTTTATTTTTTATTTCTAGACTCCTTAATTAACTATGTGACATTAGATTTGTATTCTTAGCAACAGTAGAGATTAATGTATGTCAGATTTGATAACATTCAAATAATCTTGAATTCATGACTATTCCATTAATAATGTCTGGGGCAAAAAACAGTATGTCTATAGCTTATCTATTATTTAAGATACAGTGATATTTTCCCTTCACCATAATTTTTTTAAATGGATGTTCAGTAAATGTCTCAGGCAATTAATAAATAAGTGAAACAGCAACTTCAAAAATGATAAAAATGTGTCAGAAACATTAACACAATTAACACATTTGCAAATTTTATTATTTAAGGATTTTTTATTACAAAATTTTTACCTCATAAAATATCACACCTGTTCTCCTGTAAAATGAGTCAACTATTCATTTTTTAAATTAATTTTTGAGACTTGCTCCAGATTAAAGGACGCATGACTGAGTCCCATTGAAGTTACTATAGTGATATGCCAAAGAAAAAAAACTCTTAATATTTTGTCACACGTTGGATTCAAATACTAGAGTGAGAATTTTTGTAACTTATACCTGGATTTGCCTTTAATTTATTCTTGTCTTCCGCTTTAATGAAAGAGGATACTTGAAAAATCATCAGGAAGTTGGTTGCTGAAATCCTTTGGGATTATAAAAGTTAAACTTTTCGTTTCCCAGTTTGTGACATCAGAGCTGGGAGAGTTTGTTAAGGAAACGCTAACAGCTTTGAAAGTGATTGTCTATGACTGGTTATTGTCTGAATAAGGAGGGCTGCATAATGTTTTCTTTACTGAGAAAAAAGCAAGCTTGTGTAGTCATCTGGAGGAAACCTTACAGAATTGGCAGGTGTAAAAACACATAAGAATACAACTGTCCTTTTCCCTCAGAGACTGATGCACCCATTGTCCTCTGAGTTCCACTCCTGCAAACACATTCTAACCAGGGAAACCAGAGTGATCTTAAGGGCCAGACAAAATCTTACTCCCACATGGGGATACTTACCTGAAGAATTCTGGCTGGCCTACTCCTTTGTTCCGATAGTCTTCATTCCATTGAGTGTGTCTTTTGTTCCTGTTATGTCTGTGTTTATGTGATAGTTTGAAGGTGAGGAATAAGACTTATAGCCACTGTAGTGCCTCATTTATAATAGGTATTCAATAAATGATTGAAGATTAGAAGTAGAAAGGAAGGACAAACACATAGGTAAGTCTTGCCTCTGATGTCAGCATTTCATAGGGTGGGAAAGGGAGGGATGAGAGGTGTGATGAATGATTTAGTGGCTGTGGGAACATCTTTAGAGTCCTACTTTGTTCCAATATGCATATGTCATATTCCTAGACCAGTATTTTTTCCCACCAATCATCCCCCAGTCCAAACTACCTCTTGTCTAGGAGAGTAAGTGTAAAAAAAAAAAAAAATTACTAAACCCTTCTCTTGGCGAGAGTTTTCTAGATATTGGTTCTATATGAAACTTCCTTAAGTGCACAGTGGAATGTCAATATTTGAAACACAAAGCACATTGACTAATCAATATGAAGATACAGATGGAATGTTGACTTTTTGCATGCTTTTTTTTTTTTTACCAGCATATATCCTTTTCTATTGCACCTGTGACATTTATTGAAATTGACTCTCTCTGATGCTGATAAAGTCATCAAGAAAATTCAAATGGTTGGTATAACATAAGCCACCTTTTCTTATTGAAATGTAATTAAATTAGAAATGGACAAGAGAAAACTTGCCCGAATATTTGAACATTTGGAAACACACTTTAAATTAGATATGGGACAGAAAACAGAAATGGAAACTGGAAAATATTTAGAACTGAATGGTTAGGGACATGTTATATAGTAAACTATGTGGAATACAGTTAGTTTAAACAGTGCTTAGTGAAAATGTGAAAGCCTTAAAACAAAAGTAGTGAAGTTAGAATCCTCAGTTGTTTTTTTTTCTGTGGTAACTTGGTATCTTACAAGGAGAAACATTTATTCTTCTCACATTACATGGACACTAAGTCGGTAACTGCTTTAAGCCTGTGGTTCTGCTCCACGTGTCTCTTGTTCTAAGACCCCTGTGCAAACACGTCTGTTCTTGTTCTGACCATCAGGTGAAGAATTAGAGAACTGGGGGAAACTCATGTGTACCTCAAGGCTTTTAATCAGAACTGGCATGGTGGCAAAGGAATATATGGGTAAATGCAAACATATTACCAGATCCTGCTGCCTGCTATCTTGTGTAAAGAATATTCAGTTCTTTTCCTTCTGCAATCAAAATATGTTCACCTTAACTCTTAAGAAACCCTAAGCATCTCATCCACTGGTGGCATACATCACCTGATTTTCTAGAATTGATTTTAAATCGCTTTATAAAAACAAAGATTATGCATGGTAATGCTCTTCCTTTTGGTTTGTGCCTTAAAGATGCCTTTGTTCCTCAAAGCACTTTAACTTACTTTTGACTAACTGGAAACAGTTGTTTCTCAGTTGTTTAATTCCTAGATTTGCTGGTTGCTCTCATGGCTCTTTCTTCCCAGTTTGCAAAACAGCTCAAATCATTTCTGAGTTCACCTGCCAATTCTTGGGAAAAAACCAAGTCACTAGCAATGTTCTATTTTGAAACCTTCCCCCCAAATGCAATCCATTTAGCAGGTCAATTGTCTGCTTTCTGAGTCATCATAGGTGACAGTTTATAAATGTTTTGTCACAGCACCCTGTGGGTCATCATCTTTTCAACCTCCTATAATAGTTTCTTTATAACTTGACTCTTGGGCACCAGGTCAATACACAGATTTTCAGGGTTTTTCCCCCTTGTTACAGGAGTGCCTTAAGATGCAAATATCTGTATTAGTCAACTTGTTAGAATAACAAGTAAGCTCAAAAGCTTAGTGCTAATACCATCAACTGTTAATTTTCACTCATATTACGCAGATCTTGGGTCAGCTGCAGTTCAGCGGGAGGCTTTCAACAGGCTGTGCTCTGCTGGACAGTGTTCCCATTCTGTGATCAGAAGTCAGCTTCTGTGCCAGCATTTCACAATGCCTCTGAAAGATTCCACTTAGCCTTGGAAATGAAAGAAAGGCATCCTGTCCCCTCCACTCAACATTCCATTTTCCAAAGTAAACTACAAGAGTCTAGACCAAAGTCAGTGGACAGAGAAGTATAGTCCTTTCATGGAGAAGGAGGACTTGAACAATGAAGCAATAAAAAAATTTATCTTGTGAGCCAACCGGAAATGATTTGATACAGAACAGCAGAATATACCAACCCCCTTAAAAATATAGAGTCCAGTTACTTTAATTTAACAGCAAATATACCAGAAATTACTGTATATATATATCAAATCCTTTAAAAAGAAAACTAAGAGAATTAAGAAGTCTCTGCTAGACTTGTTAGAGCAAAACAGGAGAGTCCAAAAAGTGAAAAATACACTGTTTTTCACATATATTTATATATAAAAAAGATACTGTTTCTAATAGATAAATATTTATGCACACACAGTGCCTTTTCTATATAAGAGGGAGCAGTAAAACAAAATTCAGCATTAAGTTCCCCCTGGACAGCAGGAGAATTGGGTAAGATGAAAGGAATTTGGAGACACAATGGCAAAGGTGGTTAACGTCTTTCTATAAACAGGTCAGAGGGTAACTGGGAATCATTGTATCTATTTTTATATTTGCTTATATGGAAACATCTCCTGTCTCTTCATTATTCCATTATAAACCACAAGAAGGTGAGACACAGGAGAATGGGACACAACTCAGGGGCACTGGCATGTGTGACTGACCTAAAGGGTGACAGGTTTCTCTTCCAAGACAGCGATGCCCCAGTTGGACAAGGTGCGGATAGAGTTCAGCCCTCACATCATGAGTGTCATGAACTTTCCTCCCCTCTGGATGCCAGAAGGCAGTGTGTGGGCATTGGGGACGAAGGAGTCAGGGGAGACTGAAAATTCAGAGTCAGCCCCAGTGAAGCATTTGAGCTTTGATTGATAGGATCATTTCCACAAAGAAAACTGAATTAAACAAAGAAGTTGGATTTTCTTCAGTTGAAAAATCCCTTCCACCACCTTTCTCATTAGCTGTGGAATTAGGGACTCTGCAGTAGGGAATATAAAATAAAACCATATTTTGGGGGTGTCTAAATTCTCCAATACACCCTTTTGCAACCCCATTCGTAGTACTACAAGGTGATGTCCAGAGGATTTTGTCACACACTACATACACATTTTGTAACTGTACCATGTACAGACTTGGGAAGAGGTGGTGAGGGAAGGTTTCCTCAGAGAGTTAACAAAGAGAGACCTAAGAGATAAGGAAATGTTAATTATAGAAGTTTTCCAGTCAGAAGAAGGAACCAAGGTAAGAACCATGTTTTTCTCCTCTTTCACTGACCACAGGGCTAGCTAATAGAGATTCACCATGTCTACCTTCTTGGTGAACTAGAGTGGCCATCCCTCCTCACTAATCTAATGTGCTGGTGTGGGAGAGCTCCTGGTGCCATTCTCCAATTCCACACAGCCCTGTGAGCTGCCCATCCTTGTAGCTCTTAGCACTCCGCAGTATGACATATTCCTTATTTGTCTTCCCTTATCAATGAAGAGCCCCTTAAGAACTGCTAGAACTATGTTGTATTTGACATTACAAAAGCATTCAAAAAATGTTAATGTCAAAAGATTCAAAAACAGGATAGTGCAATCAAGGGGAAAAGGTGCATTGGTGAGCTAAATATATCCAAAAGGAGATAAATGTAAGACTGTGCAAGAAACTAGTGCAGAACAAATCTAGAGAGAATATACATTTTAATTCCAGCAAGCTCATTTTAGTTTCCATTGACCTCTTGCTATTTAATCCATCAGAGAGTGGCCCTATCCTTTAGTAAATTACTTCAAAATGTTATTGGTTTATTGGTTCTGGGAATCATGGCAGACTTGTCCAAAACATAATCAATATTAGATTGAAGATTGATTATGAGATATGATTTTGCAGAGGGGATCCATAAATGTGATGAATTTTCTCTCTAGCATAGTATATTTAATTGTATTAAACTGTACTATTAAATTGATGATTCCTATAGCTGAATTGAATTCATTGCCACTACATTCAAGTTTCTATTGTTCCAGGTAACACAACCCTAACAAATGAAAAAAAAAAAAAAACAAGCAGAATAAAATTTTGCAGTACATTCTAGGCTTTCAAAGAGTTATAACTCCAGGGATTTGGAGCAGGTATGACAATAAGAACTTATTATTGGGTTCTGGCTTTGAATGGACCTTGGATTTTCCTTTTAAGTTGAAGCCTGTATTATAGGACAAAGAGCTTTATCTCTTATGACGGGAAAGCTAAGAATAACTTCTTTATGAGTCATGCAAACACATTCCAAAAAGGGCTTTCTTCTATTAAACATCTGTAACAGCTCTTCCTGTCCTTCCCCACCACCTCAGTCCAGGTAGAGCTGACAGGGATAATGGGTAGCAGTTATTTTTACTCTATTGAATTTCAATAAGGGAACAAAAAATAATTCACAAGAACAAATAATATTTTAGCTCTCTGTCTGCAGAGACAAAACGTGGCCGAGAGTGACCTTTGGGGACAGGAACTGGAGAATTCTTTTTTTCAGCTTATAGTTGGTGCCAATTTCTCACTAATTCCTAGCACCCTCGATGAGATGATCCTCAGTCAGCAGCTTTCCCAGGGAAGATCTCTTGATGTACAGAGAAATCGTTTGCTTTGGGTCATGATTAGTCTTACTGGGCAAGCTCACTGTTGCCATTTTTACTTCACAAATAAATTTAGTCCACATTATGGAATACTTTTAAAAGCTGACATATAATATGAAGAAACTATTTTCACACATTCAAAAATCATGAGGGAATTATGAACATCTGAGGTGTGTCTGTCAAAAATTGATCAGAAAAAATTGCAGAGATGGAGGGGTGTTAACTGGTAATGATTTTTTTTTTTTTTTGATGGAGTTTTTGCCTGAAGAATGCTTTTGCCCTTAGTAGTGTGGAGGGAGAAGGTCAGCTCAGACAGGGATAGTAGGTTCTTAACAAGGAACTCTGGGATAGGGGGGAGGGAGGTCTGATTTTACAAACCATTCTCTGCTCTGTGGGACCTCTGCATTGTATGTGAGGTGGATAAAACACTGGCTACACAGGTCAGCAGAATGGTTTGCCTTCCTTTCTCGCCTTATAAAATCTGTGTATTGATGTGGACATACATGAGAAGTAATATATTAGGCCCTCCCTGGTGGTGCAACCAGTTAGGATGCAGCACTGAAAGCTGGCCCAGCTGCTTCAGTACAAGTTCGATCCCCAGCTGGAGGTGACCCACCTGGCTTGGCTGACCTCTCCTGACCCGCCCGCTGCTCCCCTCAGCAGTGTACTTTCTCCACCTGCCTGTTCTGCTCCCCACTCTGTCTCTGGTGAATCCTCTCACCAGAGGATCCAGTTTTGTATGCATACATAAATAAATCTTAAAAAAAAATAAAAGTAATATATTAAAAGGGATGAACTTCTAGCCTTTTTGCTCATCTTAGGAAAAAACAGGTTTTCTCACCACAAAGTGTTCTCTCTGTGATGATACCTGGGGAGCCTCCTATGGGCGCTTTCAGGCAGTTGTCAATAAAAGTTGTTGAATGAGTGAATGCCCTTCTAAGAAGATAAACAAATATTGACAGATTCTCTAGAATAACAAAGAGAGCTATTCTCCCTCTTTGTTCTCTGGTGACTTGACTTCAGAGTGAAACAAATAAAAAAAAAACCAGCCTGGCTAGGATATTATAGTTTCTTCTGCCACGGGCAGCAAACCATCAGATTTCAGGCATCTACTGCACCAAATAAGTAACAACAGCTGCTTAATGAATCCTCAAATTAGAAATTTTTCCCTCTTATATCTCAGCATGGTGGAGCTAATGGAGGGCAAAATTTACAAAAAAATCATTAAAATGGTGCCAGCTTTCACAAGAAGGAGGAGGGGCCCCCTGGAGCAGTCACTCTGAGGACCAGCAGCTGCAGAGGCCAATTTGAGCAGACAGCGGTCTCTTTCACCCTTGAGGAGCGGGCTTATTGTTTGGCTCATGCTTTCAGGAACGAAAGCCATCTCGGACCTGGAGAGCGTGCCAGACCTGGGAAAGACCCTTCCACGCAGTTACACTGGTTCCCTGATTTTCAAACTGGTTCCAACTCTCTTTGTTGTGTTAGTGTGCTGTGAAGCAACAGAAGGAATGGGAATATGCCTGCAGGGCTTTTGATGGTGTGCACAGAGTTTTTTTTTTTCTTCAGAATCTATTCCTGTTGCCATCTGCATCAAAATAATGATTTTTTTTCCCTTTTGGTTTGATTGCCTTTAATGCACATAAACGATTCATGTCAATTTATTATTTTTTTTTTTTTGCTTTTCAACCCTTAGTTGCCCCATGTTTCTGAACTAAACACATATTCTCTTTGAGTCCTTTGTTCCTCTCATTGATCCCTGTGCTGTCCCCTTCTCACCACATCCTTACATCTGACAGAGGAAATAGAATTTGCAGTATCACTAAATTACTTCTTGGTACAGATTGCTTAAACAGTATCTCCTTACATCTGTCTCTCAATGACCAAAGCTATGAAATCTGAAAAGTTGGTTGAAAAGTGAATTTTGTCTTTATGCCTTTCGCCCCAGGTTCTCATTATGAAGTTGGGCAAACGTTGCTTTTGAAGAAAAAAGAATCTGTCCTGAAAGACAATTTTACAAACGATAGAAATGATCCCTGAAAGTGTAGCCTTTGAAAGATAATTTAAAAAGTCACAAGAGAAGGTGCTGTAAAAGGGAAGGAGACCATCCTCTACTGCCATGGGAGTAGCATGTTGTTTGGAAATTCTTATTGTCATGATCTGCTTGTCTGCTCAATTAAACACTCTGTAGAATCCACTGTTTGTTTCCTTCTGTGTTGGCTGGACGAGATGGCATTTGAAAGCAATTTTCTAGGTTCTTGGGAGGTAGTGGCCTACGTGTTGGCTTTTTGTGGGCCCACTTTAGACTGACGCTTACTTCAGTGTGTTCAGTCATGGAGCCCATACCTTGCTGTGTAAGGATGAGGAAATTAATGAGGCCTGGGTGCAAAACATACTCCTTTGTCACCATCAGCAGAGTATTTTCACCTTGGTGCAATAGTTATTGACTACCCATTGAGCTCTCTAAGACCTAAGAATAAAATGCGAAAGGGGTCCTTGCCTACAAATAGTTCTGCTAAACCATGATAAGCATTCACAAAGGTTTCAGTTGCAAGTGACTGTAGAAGTGCAAAGTATCTTACACCAGAAATAAAGCAGTGGAAATGGCTTCAGTCGTGGCTGGATGACAGGCTCAAATAATGCCAGGTCTAGTGGATTAGTTCTGGTCCTCTCCATAGGAGGGATTCTTTGCTAGATTGAGATTATGGCAAGATGGTTCCAGAAGCTCTTCATTTTATATCCTCTGGGTGCGGGAGAAGGGGGGGTGGTGAGCTCTTATAATTTATTGATAATTCCTACAAAAATCCAGGAATTCCTCTGGTAAAATAAGTTTACCAAGTCTCTTGTAAACTGAATCAAAGTGTGGATTATGTTGTTTAAGTTGAGTCACATGATGGAGGAGGGTAATTCAGTGTTCTGACTGGTCAGATTTGGGACACATAACAGAAAGAGGAACCTGTGATCTGCTCAGCCTCTGAAGTCACTGGAAAGAATAACCTCTTGGACTGCGTATCAGAAAAAGTTACTCTCCAAAGGAAATGCATAGTATTTACCTGAAGCAAGAGGAAGGAATAAAAAACACACTCCAGATATAATGGGTATTTGAAAAGCATGTGTAAGTACTTAACTGTGCCCTGGGCCTAGCACTAAGCACTTACATGTTTCTCCTCACCTAGTTTCTGTCATCAAGTTTATAAGGTTTGATAACTACCTGCATTTAAAAAAAATTATTTATGCTTATAGAACTGGGGTTCAGGCCAGAGGTATTGTGGATAAGAGGATTCACCAGAGACAGAGTGGGGGGCAGAACAGGTAGATCTACTGAAATACACTGCTGAGGAAAGCAGTAGGCAGGTCAGGAGAGGTCTGCCGCGCCATGTGTGTCAGCTCAGTGACAGGGATTCAAACTCATGCAGCAGTGGCTTTGGGGAGCTTCATAATGCAGTATTTTAATCTGTTGCACTACCAGGGAGAGTCCTGCCTTTTATATTTAAGAAAGCAAAGTTCCAAAAATTAAATCACTTGCTGTAGGTCCCATGTTTATGGGGAGGCAGAGGCTGGTTTTGTAGCCTCTGTCTGGAACTCCACAGTGCCATCACTTGACATGACAGAACTCATCACAGCAGCTAACTCCTGTTGAGTACTTACTGTGTAAAGGGGTTTGTGTGGATTATGAGTAAGTGCTAAATCGATGCAGAACAGAACAGCCTATCTTTCCAGAAAGGTTTTACATAAATAAAGAAGTGGCCACAAGAGTTGAGACAGCCCTTGAAGTAAATAAACTAGAGGGAAATAGTTTGCAGTGGGTAGTGCCAGGGCTAGACCTTGGAAATTTTTCAGTAGCAGGAAGATATAAGCATGTTTGTAGGCTGAGCAGGGGCCAGAGGCAGCCATAGATAATGCAAAAGAAACACAGAGTTTATTCAGCAGAGTCTCAAGGGAGGTGAGAGGGAATAAAATTCAGTGCTTTGGTGGATGTTTCATTCTTGGATAATAGGGACATCTTTTAAGATTGAAGGAAAGAAAGGAAGAATGAGTCGAGAAATGCTAACATTGTTGTAAAAGAATATGCCTCTCTTTACATGGGTGTTATGGCTGTTTGGCCCTTTACATGGAGTGGATGGAATTGCACAATTCTATTTTATTCCATCTGCCATTTGGTGAAGTGTCTCTCAACAGCATCAAATCACCAGTTTTTTCACCAGCTTCTCTTAAAGGCATTTAACATGTTCTGTTGCAAAATTCTTGTCAAATTGTACTTGCTTGGCTATTTATAAAATTGGATTGCATATGTTTAATGGGCATTCTCTCTGTCTTTCTGGTGTTTGTTTGGTGAATGTCCACAAAAGGATGAGGTTCACAATTCATTAAAGATAAAGGTACAACTTGCTATTCAAAGAACACATAAGTAAACGAGAATAGTGAAATTGCATGTTTATCAGGAAGAGACAGAGGAAACTAGTGAATTAGGTAACAGTTTACAATTGTTAAAAAAATTCAACTAAGTAAATTCAGAAATCCAACTTACAAGGGTTGTGCAAAGGGAAAGGTTATTATTAGGTAGAGAGAGAGGGTTATTTAGGTAACAAGGAGGTTATTTAAACAAAAACAAAAGGTTGTTTCAGGCAAAACCACCTTCTTTTGGGAGGTTAAGGTGGTGTTCCTCAAGCCCACCAACTGCTCTTCTCGACCAGCAAGGCTCAGGGTTACATTCCTGGGAGGTGTAGAAACTGCAGTTAAACTAGGTATTACGTCTTGGTATGGTGATGTGGACTTAGCACATATGACCCCTTTTGGGGCTGCTTCTTTCTTTCTTTCTTTCTCTCTCTCTCTCTCTTTCTCTTTTTAAAGATTTATTTATTTGTGCATACAGAACTGGGGTACAGGCCAGAGGTTCAGGGGCAGTGAGAGGATTCACCAGAGACAGAGTGGGGAGCAGAACAGGCAGATTGCCGAAGTACACTGCTGAGGGGAACAGCAGGCAGTTCAGGAGAGGTCTGCCACGCCATGTGGATCATCTTTGGGGAGGGGAATCGAACTCAGCTCAAGTGGTTTTAGCTTCTTATGGCCATGCTTTAACCCACTGCACCACCAGGGAGGGCCTCTTTCTCTTTTTTTTAAGGCATTATAGATAAATTGGCAACTAGATGTGACAACCCATTACCTTATAATTAATTGACTTAGATCTTTTTAAAATTAATTGGTTAAAAGTACAGCTGGGCAAAGGTTGATGCACCAGAAGCCTTCCGTACTCCCATCAGAAATCAAGGTCAAGTAAATGATTATGGCTGGCCCACCTTCTCCTGCCTGTTCAGTAATTCCACCAGCCAACTATTGCTGAGATGCTCCCTAATTGTTTTCTCCAGGTTCTGTTGAGTCTTCCAGTAAATCCACAGATAACTGCATTCTCTAAATATTGACTTATCCTAATTATAGCTCTATTGTTTTGTATATTTTTTAAAAACAAATACTCTATGGAGTGCTTAATACCTGTCATGCTTATCTACATGATTTCATTTTTCCTCACAGGGAAATTCCCTGTTAAATGTTTAAGCAGGTGGCAGGCATCAAAACATCTTTTACAACATTCTTATAATTTTTAAAATATGTCAATCTATTAGTCAAGTAATCAATACTTAAGTCCATTAGTGACAGATCACTGAGTCTCTTTCTTCAGTGAGAACTTATGTCTTGGTGGAGGATGACAGACTTGAAGCTGATGGGAAAACAAACAAGAATGAGATATTTCAAGTGTGCAAAATGACTTTTGGAGAAGATACAATAGATTTGTATAGACTGGGGCTGGGTGTGTTCTTTCCCGTGAGTTTGTTGAAGATGAGACTTGAATAAAAGGAAGTAGTCAGCCACACAGATAAAGGCATTTCCAGGAGAAGGAGCAGCAAGTGAATAAGCTCATAGGGCCAAAGCTGCTGCATTAGAAGGACAAAATGGGAGAGTCCAATCAAGAAAAGAGCGAGTGCATGTGTAGCTGTGTGTGTTTATGCTCAGCTTCCTACCTTAACTGAACATTGAGTGTTAGGGCTGTGCTCCGCTCAATACATGATAGCGCACTCTAGCCAAGGTATCTTATTCTCTTTTCCTCTGCCTTTCCTGTAATTCTTGTTCCTCTTTTGACTTGGTTTTCATCTTTGTCTCTCTCTCTCTAGTTCCCTCTCCACACTTCTGTTTTCTTTTAGCCCTACCTTTCCTCCTATCTATTTCTCTTAACCCTAGTCCCTCTTTGTTGCCCCAGGTAATTCCAGTACAAGCTGTTGGGGTTCAGCAGCCAGATGTTGGGTTAGGAGATAAAGCTGCCTATACATTACTTTCCTCTCTTCACTCCATCTGGACTTTCACAGACTGAATCATTTTTCACATGTTGGGGTCAACAGTGCCACTGAAAAAATAATGCAGTGCTGAGATTTTTTTTTTTTTTGGGCAAATGCAAGATAGCTTTCCTTTGAAGCCATTGTTCCAGATGCTTGAAAAGAGGAGAGAATAAGGTGACTCACCTTGGCGCTCCCATCTCTCCCAGGGAAGAGTTTTATTGCTTGATTGCTCTCCGAGATTGAGGTTAAAGAAGACGTTTTAAAAAGCAAAATGGGAAGACCAATTTTAATAGTTAACTATAAAGGATTCCTCGAGTTGCTTTTCTTCTATCTATTAGAGAAAAGAAGCAACTCCTGTGCTTTTGTCTTGAAGGGCAGCTTTGTTCTGCTCTCCAGGAGTTTATACTGCCATTCAGGAAGAAAAGATAACCAAGGATGAACTCGAACCTCCTCTGGAGCCTGAAAGGCTCTTTCTGTAGTGCTAATCTGCTCAAGCAATCTGCTAAACCCACAGACATAGATAAATAGATAGATAGATAGATGATAGATAGATGATAGATAGATAGATAGGTAGATAGATAGACAGACAGACAGACAGACTTTAATAAACTCCTATTTTCCCCCTGGTCTTATAGAGAGTAGTTTTCACCTGCAGAGACTTTGAAATCAATCTTGAAAAGATAGATCAGCTTTTCTTGCCTGTGATTATTCTTGAGATGATAGCTAATCTGACCTCACCCCCCTCTCCTTTGTCCCAGGCATCATGGGGATTTCTGGAGAGAGATTTCCATTCTACTGCTGCAACCGCAGCTCAGCCCAGTCACCATTGTGGCCAAAGGTAACCTGGTACTACTTTAATAGCAATTTTTTGGGTAGTGTTTGCTTCAGCTATTAATTGTAAAATGCCTATTGATGCCTTCCACTAGCAATATTCAAATATCAATGTTCAAGATATTATAAACATGTCGTAAATAATGGTGTGTTTTCCCAAAGATGGAAGTGCAGTCATTTACTAATGATAATCTGGGACTCCAGTCGGATCACTGGGTCAAATGCCTGCACCAATGCTTGCAGCTGTGTCGTCTTTGGGAAGTTATTTAATGCTGCTGAAATCTGATTTTTCATATAAATGGGAATAATGTCCTGCAATATGGGGTCTAGGAGAAGAGTGAGTGAACTAAGCATGTAATGCATGAACATAGAGTGAAACTCAGCATAAACATTCAACTGTCATGGGGATTCTGTCAGCCACCGGGATCAAGGAGTAGGAAGGAAGAGTTGGGCTATGAATCTGGCCACCCCGATCCCTAACTCCAACTCAGTCATCTCACCTCCTCATCCTCAGCAGGGATGTTCTTGCCTGTGTTACTAGCATCTGTACACACCGTAGCTGTCCAGACAGACGTCCTGCTGTCTTTAGGAGACATAAATTCTCACTTGGGAATATTAGGTATGATTTCTCTTATTTGCCAATTTCATTGCCATGGGGAATAAAAAAACACACTCAAAATTTCAAGATCATCTAGAGGGATATTAGTAGAAAATAGGAACGAAATCAAGTACAACAAATTAAAAAAAGTGCCATTGTATGTTAGCATCATTTGGATTCTTGTTGAAGATTGGGATGGGTGGTGGGGTGGGGCAAGAACCAATAACTACCCGCAAAATTACAGTATAGGAATGATTGTTTCAATAAAAGTGTTGATCATCTCCCAAAAGCCATACCTTTTTGCACCCTACTTTATGTTCTCTCAACGTGTTCTTGTGTGATCTATAGGGTAGACAGAATTCTGTGATATTCATAGTGTAGTAAGAGAGAATAGCAGCTTCCATTGTAGTATCAGACATGGTCAACAGGGTAATCAAAGACAGTCTGTCTGGAGACAGATGCCTGAGTTGAAAGCTAGACTCCTTTGCTTACTAGCTTACTAGTCTGACCTTGTACAGTTCACCTTAATCATTCCATGTGCTTCGATTGCCATCTCTCAAGAGGGAACAAAAATTATCCTGTCCCCTAGAGCTGTCAACTTAAAAAGAGAAAATGCAGGTAGGCACCAGCTCAAGAGCTCAATGAATAGTAGTTTTTAGTAGTAGTAGTAAAGATAATTTGAAATTTCATTGGATCTTTTCTGGTAAACATGTATTTCTTTTCAGCCTATTAACAGATTTAGTAAAATCAATGTGTTCTCACTAAACCATTTTTAGGTGCTAAGTTGCCTGTGGTGACATGAAAATTAAGACTGGAGGGGGTCTTGAAGTTTTCAAGAGAAATTAATTTGATTTCTTGTTTTGGAAGGAGAAATGGTGCATACTGTAAAAATTTGCTTCCTCAAATGGACCCCAGGATTAATGTCTTCATTGCACACAACGTGCTTCTTTGAGAAGAAGAGAGATTAGATAATACCATGTCTGCTAGTTAAAGCATAACCAGGCACCATAAACCATGAGGTCATTTGTGTCTGCTACTGGTTGGCTGGGCAAGTCACCTCGACTCACGGAACCTGCTTTTCTCAGCTTCAAAATGAGGATAATAGGGTTCTTCTACCCACACAGGGATGTTGGGGAGCTTAGCTAATTGATGTTTGCAATAGGTTGGAAGATAAAAGGCACTATAGAAATATAAAGAATATTAAAGAAGAACAAAGTGAGATATTAAAAGTGACTGGGAATGCAATAGAACTAATAAATTAAGCAACAGATCCTGGAAGATAATAAAGTTGGTGTAACATTAAATCATAACATTGATACTAAGGTTTTGAAGCGCTCACTCAAAAGATTATCTCTTTTGGGTGTACAACTGTTAATTTCTGAGTATTGCCACACCTTCCTTCTCTTCCAAGTGAATACTGACTTGAAAAATAAGGTGCTTATCTCAATGAAGGGTCAGTCTTTCCCATACTCTTCATGAATTAAAGTGACCTTTGTAAGATACTAACCCTGGTATTGAGTGTCATTCCAATGATATTCCATTTTTATGACCTTTGTTCTAGATCATATCATAAAGACTTTCCATCCAGGAACATTAGCTAGATGGCTTCTTAAAAGATATAAAAAGCAAATCTTTCTCATTCCCTAATTCAATTCAGAAACCAGTTTTTTTTTTCTGCTCATGGCAACAAGAGCTGACTTGATCAGAATTACTCTTTTCCCTTCGCTGTTACTATTTCTTTTCTATTCCAATTCCTGAGCCATCTGGTTTGACAGCCATAATAGCTGAAATATTTCCCTCGCAGTCTTTAGAAATGCCCCCTAGAGGCAAGTAAGCGTTTGACAGACCAGTAAATAGAAGAATAAAAGGACATTTCCCTGCTTGTTCATTTTAAGGTGGTGTGTGGAGGAATCAGGGCAAGACATAAAAACACCTGCTCTCTGCTTGGCAGATTTATAGAGCTGTTTTAGGTGGGATATTTTCAAGGTCCAGAGGAATTCGGTCTCATTTCCATTCTACAGCAAATAAAGTACTAGCACCTTTGTATTGAACTATGTTTTTCGGTGACTTTGGAGAGTATTACTTTTATATTTTATTCTATTTTTCATGCACTAGGAACTGACTTCAAATTCTTGAAGAAATTCCCGTTTACTCTTCTTTCTGGTCACACTTACTAATGTCCTTTATTGATTATTGACATCCAAAATGATAATACTTTTGAGGGAAAATGAATTGAGGTCTAGTAATAAATACAAAAGAACCCACCTACTCAGAAAAGTAGCTTTGGTTGACTTGGAGTTAGGGGGCTTGTTTGAAACTCGTAAAGTAGCGTGTGGTGACATTTTAGTTTGCACATTGCTGCCTTTGCCAGTTACATAGGTTATGTCTCAATAATCTTTTGCATGAATTATAATAACCTAACTGCAGACTGTAGTAAACACATAAATGGTTTAGCATGCCAGAGATGAGGTTAAAATCAGAAATCAGTCAAATTGGAGTTAATTGAGATGTGGCTTGCTTGGGTTTTGTACAGGAAACGTGGGCGTTCCTTGAAAAATGAAATTCACGATGTAATATGACTCAATGATCAATAAACTCATGCCATTTGTGGCAACACGTATGGAGCTGGAAAGGATTATGCTAAGTGAAATAAGTCGGAGGGAGAAAGATAAATTTTGGATGACGTCACTAATATGTGCAAAATAAAGTAACTAAATTAAGAGTCAGAGAAAGTCAAACTGAAAAGACATGCCTTTGAAAGCTGACAAGAGGACTGAGATACCAGGGAAGAGAAGCGGGGGAAGGTAAGAACAAAGAGTTAAGGAAGCACTGTGGACTGTGGTAGGGGATTAAGGTAGTGGGTGCACAGTGGTGGTAATACTTCCTGGGCATGTCCAAATATTACCTCAATTAAAAATAAATGAATAAAGAGGGCCCTCTCTAGTGGCACAATGGGTTAGGGTGCAGTACTGCAAGCTGGCCATAGCCGCTACAGTGTGAGTTTGATCCCTGGCCTCGGAGGTGACCCACATGATGCGGCAGACCTCTCCTGTCTCGCCCACTGCTCCCCTCAGCAGTGTACACCATTGATCTGCCTGTTCTGCTCCCCACTGGGTCTCTGGTGAATCCTCTCATCACCCTTGCACCTCTGGCCTGTACTCCAGCTCTGTAGGCATAAATAAATCTTAAAAATAAAGAAAGAAAGTAAGAAAGAAAAAGAAGAGCCATTCGGCCGAAGAATATCAGTATGGTGATGGCACATGGGTGATTTGGTGATAGGAAACCCAAGGGGATTGCAAAAAAAAAAAAAAAAGATGAATATCAGAAGACACTGGAGGGACAAAGGGCAAAATAATATTAGGAATGAGGGTTTCAGGTTTGCTATTTTCCTCCAACAGCACTTATATATTGAATTTGTCAAATGGGCCCCAGTAAAACTGCCTGCCAAATCCATGTATGAGATCGTGAGTTCCTCACAAGCTGTCCAGTTATTTCCAATTTTTTAAGACAATAAGCTATAAATAACATAAACAATGACAGGATTGTGTTGGTTTCCTCCTGACGTACACTGGCCGAGGGCCCTGGTGGGTCCTGAGGTGGAAGCAGGAATTCTGTCTGAGCTGCAGGGTGATCCATTACTTTTTCCAAGATTAGCCGAGGAGGAGGCAGGTTCAGGAAGCAGGCCTCCTCACCAGGCGCTCACTGTGGGGTTTCTGAATTATTTATTGTGTAAGAGGACTCCTGGCTTTGAGCACAGGGTATGTGGTTCTCCAGGCCACAAAGGCTTAAAATAGATGCATGCATCTCCCACTATTTATGTACAACTAAATTATACGTCCCCCCACCTTCCCCCCAGATTTCTTTTTTCCTCCTGGTGGCAAGGGACGGTAACATTTAATTTCTGCTTATTAGCAGTTGCTCTCAGGATGGTTCACTTCCCCAGGGGAGGGCTTGTGTAATGGCGATGCAGGATCACATTCATAAATTCCTTGTGATTCATCTCAGTGCTGTTACAAATGGCAGGCCCTCAGAAATTAGCATCACATTTAAGCACAGCCACATAACTGGAAGATTGCTTTGGGGCATGCGGCCCAGCTCAGGATTTTTCCATATTCTTAAAGTGTATGCCTTAATGATTCATTAATTAGGACCTTTTATCTGAATCAGTTGGCCCAGCATTAATTGGTGCGTGTTTCACCCAGACAACTTACTGCAACTACTGTTTTCCTCTGATTCTTTGGATGAAGACTACATGATGTGGACCTTGATTATCTTCTTCCCCTACTACCACTCAGCCTACACTTTCATCTGATCATGTCAATAAAGACAGACTTACATGCCCTTCACATAAAGAGAGATTAAATTGGCCTCAAGGGACTCTGAGAAAAAAGAATTTCTATCACATGACTAAAGGGAGTTAAGTGTGCTTCTGTTCTGCACTGAGTGGGTGCCTAATACACATTGCTCTTGTATGGTTTTATTATTATTTCGTTATCACATTACAAGGGGGTCAGAAGTTGTGGGAAGAGCATATTTCAATCAGTTGGTGTCACTGTGATAACTCAGGCCAAGGTAGAGGTCTCTGTCCAGCAGGAAACCCATATGTTTAATTCAGTTTTTTTTTTTTTTCAAAGCATTCATGCAGCATTTTGGATTTGAGTGGCCATAATCGTGATTCATGTTCAAAATAGAGCGATGATCCCTTGAGGATCCCACTATCTTAAGGAAGCCAGTGATGTAGTGAAACATTTAAATATACCAGGTGCACTTCTGTTAGTGCTTCTTGGAGTTGCTGAGGCTGTAGTTGCTCTTAAATGTGAAGAGGCATTAGCCAGACAAAAATAACTTTTGCCTTGTGTGCTGCTATTTCTCAGGTACTATTGAATTGGCAGTGATTATGAGTGAAGGTTGCTTTTTACTTCTCAACATTCTATTCTTACACTTCCTCAAGTGTGCAGAACCTTTAAATAAGGGAGGTGTTCATGTAAACCTGTGTTTACTGACAGCTGCTACACTCATTCAATGGATACCTAGATGAAGTGTTTTTCTGAAGGAAGAATGTCTGTGTGTAGTGACCTTCTCCAGCAAACACTATGCAGTCAATAAAAAGCTGTCAGAGGTTGTCATACTTTGTCCAGAAAGGGACAGATAGTAAATAATTAACACGTTGTAGGCTGGATACTTTTTTTTATAACTACCCACTACTTCTTTTGTAGTTGGAAAGCAGTTACAGGTTATATGTAAATGCATGGTCATGACTATGTTTTAATAAACCTTCATTAAAATAGAATATGACTATAGGTCATGGTTTGCTAATGCTAATGCCATTAAACAAATGTACCTGGTTATTATTTGAGGTAAAAGAGAATTTTAAATATCAAGTAAAATTCATAATTTCAGACATTGAATATTAAAATCAGGAGTTGAAACCTATTTTTAAATTCTTTGTATTCAGCACCTGCTTGATGCTATACTAAGAAATGGGGTAAAAATGAAAGGTGGTGCTTACTTAGTCAAGGAGTATAAAATATAACAGGAAGAAAAATGAGGCACCAGAGGCCCTCAGAAATTACTTCTTTTGGTTAAATAAGAGCAAAATCAGGATTTGCACTTAGGCCTGTTGAGATCAGAACTCACTCCCCTGCCATAGCTTTATGATGGATGAAGATGACTGGGTTACAGAGGAGTCCATGAAGAACAAGAGAGAATATATGATAGATTCACTGAGATTCTTCGATTGTTGAATATTTGCTTTAGACGCCTGCTAGAAAGAACTGAAGGAGGAATTGCAAGCTGGTTCCTTAGTATCCAGATTCATGCCATGGCTCACATGGATGAGGGAATCTCCCTCTTTCAGTGTTGGTCAAAGCTCACTGTACACTGGGCCCCTGCCAGCTTTCAGCATTTTGCTACCATTTGACAAAAGAATTCATCCTTTCTTCAGGTCTTTGTGATCACAGGTAGAAAAAAGAAAAGATTTGTTATTGCTGATGCTGAATAAGTCATTGAGAAGATTATGTCTTCTATTTTTATTTGAAGTCAAATAATAATGCCATACAACTGCTCAATCCAACAGGCAATTTGTAATGCCATTTTCATCGCTATCTGCAACATTTGAAGAGTTCTGCTCTTTTTTGAAGAGTTCTGCTAAGTCCCATGAACTAGAACCCTCTTTTCCTAAATGGAGATTTTCCCAAGGAATATTAGTGAGCCATCTCCATTTCAGATTTTAAGATAGAAAGCAGAAGGGGAAATCCTCTTAATGAAAGAATGGATAAAGAAGGGGAAAACAAGATATTTATTTTATACTCAAAAGTATTCTGAAGATGTAGAAATTGAAAAACACAGATTTCAGCTATACTTCTCCTTTGGAAGACTTCATAGTCATTTAGGAAAAGAGGGTTCATACCCCAGATACTCATCTCTTACCCTTGTTCATTTGTCTCTACCAGCACCTATACTTTGAAGAAGCGTTATCTTTCTCTGTATAGACTACTCGGTCAAGGATTTTTTCAGAATACAGATGCTAGGTAGGAAAGCTGAGATGAGTGTAGAAATTGGACAATGCATGATCAGGGTGAATAGGTTTGAAGCTGTAAGACTGAGTAAGGATTTTCCTAGAGTGTGACAACTCTGACACTGACTATTACTCATTTTTCCCTGATTAAGTCAAAAACTTCTCTTGTTCAAGAATGGATCTTGCTTATTATGTCTCTAGCACCTAAACAAAGTCTGGCACCTGATAGGGCTCAGTAATACTTACTAGAAAGAGACTGTTATTACTGAAAATTTCAGTCTTAGTGACTGAAAATGAATTTATTTATGACCAGACATAAAGACATGGACATAGAGATGTGGATCTTTAAACGCAGGCTTAGATGGGTCCTTCAGTTCACCTCATTTGTCACTGCAGGCCTTGTCTTCTCTCTTAAAACCCAATTTCATTTTTTACCTACTCCCTGAATATTTCACCTCAAGCCCAGCAAAATCAAAGTAGAAATTGTCTTATCTTTGAATGGATACTTGCCTTTGAATGGATACTTTCTTTACATGGTATGTTTTATATCTATATCTATATATGATATTGATATTCATTTTCTTGTTGTAGTCATAGGCTCTAGGGTGTGGGAGTTAAATAATAAAACAGAAGGCTCATTCAGCAAAAGTTTCAAGAATTTTGGCACATGGTATCTTCTGTGCCATGATAGCCCTAAAAGTTGACAGCTACAACTTTTTCTACTGAGAACTAGCCTAGGTAGTTTTCAAAAGGAAAAATGCCCATGGGTTCAATAGTATCTTCAGGATCCCACCTGTCCCTTATCCAACAGACTTTCTTCACTTCCAGAGCAGCAGCATCCAATAGATATGAAATGTGAGCCTCGACTATAAACCATATGCATAATTTCACACTTTTACATAATTTTTAAAGAAAAATCAAAAGAAACAGAAAAAAGATACAGGTAAAATTATAGTAGTTCGTGTATTTCGTCAACTGCTCAATAGCCACAGATTAATGACTATTATATTAAACAACAGATTGTCTTTCACAAATATTTTAGAAGCTACAAAGTAACACTGAATTTCTACTCTTCTTCTGCCACTCACATCCATTTTCAATTCAGTATCTTTACTACTTAAATTCAACTGGTGGAAGGCAGTTGGTGGTCATGGGGTTGCTTCAGCAGCAACTATGAGGAAGAAAACTACCAAGAAAAAGAGTAAAGCAGCAATGACAGCTGCTGACCTTGAAAGATGGGGGTTAGGAGTGTGGCTGAAATCAGCATATGTATGTCGACTTCCCCCATTGACTAGTAGAAACTTGCTATTAACCAGAAGCCTTCATTGACCTAAGCAGACGCACAGCTTGCATGCTATCTGTTTCACATACTGTATTTTTACAAAAGAGTAAGCTAGAACATGTTATTAAGAAACTTACAGAGAAGAGGAAGTATACATACGTGACTGTCCTCTATTGGTACTGTAAGCTCAGTCATCTGTTCCCAAGAAGAATCCGCTATCAACAACTGCATCAATATAATGTGCAATATATATCAAGCAATTCAAATTTTTCTTATATATTTCCCCTGTTGCTTGTAAGCATGTGCAGCGTGACTGACTAATGGCATTTCAGATGGGTTCCATGGTGCTATTTAAGGTAACATATTTCACTAAATGTGATACAAAATACAAACACCTTGAGAGATGACTTTCACTTTCACAAGAAATTTATTGGAGAGGTGAACTGCTCCATGGGGAGGATTAGTGTCACATGACATTTTAAGTGGATACTTGAAAAACTTGAATTCAGCAGTAGCAACAGAAGGTGGCTATGAAATGGTTATAGGAATGTAGCATTTTATGTTTGTTTACATTTCTCTTAAATGCAAATGACACTATGATTGACCTGTGTTTGGATGTATACATTTGGATAAATTTTAGCTTATTAAAAATAGATGTATTCATATGAATTTTAGAATCATAAATGATAAAATAGACTTATTGACATATATTATGCAGCATTCACTACATAATCTATTTTTCCTTATTTTTTCCAATATTCTGGGTTTTGCAGTTTTTTGGCAGGTGTTTTTCAATTTGTTGCAAATCACAAAAAACTTTTCCAATATTTTTATTTAAAGAAATACCCCTATTAGTGGATCTATGCAGTTCAAACTAGTAGGTCAAGAGTATAACCTTTTGTCTTACTGCAGTTTTAATCGGGAAAATTCCAACTTGACCAATGTGTTTACAGAGGTGTCATGCTTGTAAAAGTGATGGATGTATTATAAAGAGTGTTGTGACTTTCATGTGGTCAGTCTAAGATTTTGAGAACATTTCTCTAGTGGAATTCTGCTAATTCTGTTAAATTTGAAGGGAAGCCATTTTGATACATTTGGCAATGCTAAGTCCATTTGCCTGGAGCTGCTTTACTGGAGTGTGTGCAAGGGGTGGAGGAAGGTTAATCATTTCCTCTCACTTTGCATTTACCGCTTCTTCTACATAGCTGTGTACTTTTATTAATAACTGTTCTAACATGGTATTGATTAACTGCTTCTTGTCTCTGTTTTCAAGGTTTTTCCTTTGTCCTAAATTCACAATCTTAATGAGCCCTTTCTTCTTCCCTGTCCAATTTCTGTAATGTAAATTCTTTATTCACATTGTTGTTTGCATCCTTTTCTTTCTACTTTATACGTAATGTCGCTTCTGTGGTCCCAACACCATCACTACCTCGTTTGACCAATGCAGGGAGCTTCCAAAAATGATTTCATTATCTTTTGCTCTCTATTTACTATTTTTTCATCTCGTTTTACCATCAAGATAATCTTTTTAAGACAATACTTTAGAACACCCCTTTATCAATTTGCTCTTCACCCAATTATATGGAAAAGTCTCTAGTCACTTCATTTTAAAAATGAAGACATTTAAATGGATTAATAATAAGCCATTTATCCAGAGCCACACAATTTAAAAATGGAACAGCTAAAAAACATCAGTTTTTCCAATTCAGAGGCTTGTATTCTTTCTGCTATAACCCTGCCTATAGAAGTAATGTCTAAGCCTCTTCACCTTTATTCCAGGTTTTGCTCAATGATTCCCATGTGCCACACCAAACTTCTAACTCCTATACTAACACTATCAACATGTTATGTCTAAAGGTATCATTTATTTGGACATTGTACAAATGTTTATTGGGCCTATCATATATATATGACATACTGTTAGATTTCCATAGGCACTAACTTTCACAGGTTGTGTGGCAGATAAGTCTGGCAAGATAGGTAGAAGCCAAAGCACTAGTAATGTTGAAAGTTAGGCTAAGAGTTTGAGATTTAATTTATTAGACAGAGAAAAACAACAGACAGCTATTGAGTAAGAAGGAGAGATGACAGATCTGACAGAGTGGGCAGAACACATTAAAGTCAGCAGAGCCTGGAGTAGGCCTGAGCTTGCAAAGTGATAATTCCCAGGAGGAAAAAAAGGTGGTAGATTTTTTGTTGTCTTTCATGTTGGTTGTAGATGTGAGAAGTTAAGTAAAATGAATTGCTTATGCTCACAATTGAAAGTTTATATAAAACCCAGAATTTTAGATTGTTTTTAAAATTAGATAACGTGGAGAAATAGCTCATGTGCACCCATGTGGCAAGAATCAGGGAGTATTTGGGAAGCTGACTGATTTAGATGGGGCATGCTTTTGCTAGTCAGATTCACTCGTGTGTTACCTGCTTGGAGCTTTAGGTATAAAATGGGGATTCCAGCACTGGAATTAGGATTGTAGTCGAGACTAAGCAAGAGAATAACATTAGAAACATCAGTGCTGTGTCAAGTCAAGAGGAATTGAGAGACTATTGACATGATTTGTATATCCTTTAGAGTTATCTTGGGCATACTTCCACAATTTTATTAGCTTCAGTATGCCTTTTTTCTATGAATGTCTCTTATGACCACAACTTTCTTCTACATTATTTTTAAATGAGTTAATTTTCACTTTCCTTCTACATTATTTTATAAATAGGGTTTCCTTCAGCACCCATATCTAAAAGAAAATTATAACTAGGTTGGAATTTAAATGCAAGAAATGAAAGTTTAGATATAGCAGAAAAAACATAAGAAGCAGCTTTAGGAAAATATTTATGGAAAGAAGAAATCTTACTGCCTAAGACTTGATGCTAAGGGCGAGGAGAAAAAGAATGAGAGAGGGAGAGAAAGTGAATTACATAAAAGTAAAATGTTTCAGCAAAAGATATTGCAAAGAAAGTGAAAAATATTGACAATGATTTTTTTACACATATGACAAAAAGCATTCTTTTCTTCCCAAATAAGAACACCTACAAAAAGGTAAGAAAAAACAGTGACTTATGTAATATATATTTTAAAACACTGGCAAAACATCAATGCACAGAAGAAACCCAACTAATCAATAAACATGCAAAGCTACTCAATTTTACTAGTAATCAAGTAAAGGCAAAGTAAAACAACAACCAAACATCACTTTTTTCTCTCCCAATAGCAAAATTAAAAAAAAAAAAAAGTCTTAACATCTAAGTACTAATGCGGATACAAGGAAATGTCACTTTTATACATTGCTAATAGGAGTATAAATTGCTATTATTACTCTCCTCTTTTGGAGAGTAATATGGCAACATGTACCCCAAGGAACACACTTTCAACCCAGCATTTCCTCGTCTGATGGTCTGTCCTGTAAAATGGTCAGCAACTGTGTAAAGATGCAGGGTGTGTATATAGTTTTATATGAAGTAGTAAAGGACTTGAAAAGCTTGGATATCCATTGATAGGGGAGTGACAGAATAAATTATAGTATATTTATATTGTAAGATAATTATAATATTCTATATTATATGCAAATGCTGAGGGAGATTGATAATGGACCCATCTACAGCTAGGCAGATAGAATGATATTACAAAAACAGATGATGCTCTCTCCACGAGATCTATCAACTCTATGGAACATGGAAAGTCGGAATGGAAGAGATTGATGCAGTAGATGAGTAGAGTTGTGGAAACTATTCATAGATTTTTGTACCTTTTTCACTCCTTATATACTCCTTTAATGAAGACATTTTATATTTATTAATAAAACAATTTATTAATGATAGCAGTTAATAATGTTCACAATATATTAATATAATGTTCACAATATATTAATAAATATTAATAAAATTTCTTAATGAAATGAAGAAAATTGAAAATAAATATTTTATACCCAGGCAGTGGTCCCCTCTACTTGCCTCATGAAACAAGATTTTTTTACAACTTTGTTAGATACAAGAAATATCACATCAGGTTTGTTGCTTATCCTAAGCCTGTTGGTGATCTGTTAGTGAGCCTTCATATAGTGTCTTTCTCCCCCAAATTACTAACCACCTTATACACTCAATCCAGAAGCTCTTAGGATGAGGTAACATGTGCAGAGATGGCAAACCATGCTGTTCTGCCCTCCCTCATCAACCCCTGACCCTGCTGTGTCTTCCAGTGCTTCTCAACACTGCTTTTGAGGCGGCTGCTACCAATGAAACAAGCTTTAAGATAAAATGATACAAAGCTACCTTTCCTGGTCTAGTAAAGAAAGCATTTATCTGGATTTGAATCACAAATGTTTACTGTTAATAAGTTAATAAGTCTACTTGAGCTTTGAGCTTTAGTATCCTATGAAGTTGGGCACTGTTGCCTTAATACTTTCTTTATGAAGAGTTAGTGAGATCTTATCTTGGCTGGAAGACTCCTTCATCATCCCTCTACATTACTTATATCTAGTTGAAACTTTCAACTGAAAACACTTACTGCTGCTACTATGCTCTTGTTCGTACCTGATCCTTATATTTATATGTACTGCTGAGTGGAAGATATTGATTTAGCTTGATCTGCAAAACAACAACTTCTATTTTCTATTCATTTTATCCATTAGCTCTGGGACAATGGCTCCAGCAGCAGCTTTTATGATTAGTTTACTCAATACACATGGTCCTGAGCTGGCCTCATGAGTTATCATATTGTTCTCCTTTCTCATCAACTATCATTCAGATGATATTTCTTTTTAAGATTTATTTATTTATGCATACAGAACTGGGGTCCAGGCCAGAGGTGCAGGGGTGGTGAGAGGATTCTCCAGAGAGAGTGGGGAGCAGAACAGGGCGACTGACAAAGTACACAGCGGGCAGGTCAGGAGAGGTCTGCTGTGCCATGTGGGTCACCTCTGGCGCAGGGATGAAACTCATGCTGAAGTGGCTTTAGCTTCTTAGTGCTGTGCTTTAACCTGCTGCACCACCCAGGAGGTCCCTGGATGGTAGTTTTATGGTAGCTTCATCTTCAGCTATCTTAAATTATTTTGACTTCTCTTCTTTTATTTAAATTATTATGCCTCTCTACTTTTGCCTTCACTGTATACAAAAAGACTTTGGCAAGTGCCCAAAATAGGTCATGTGTTTTGGATTCCATGTAGAATACTGTACTGGACTTGATCAGGGACATATACCAGTCCAGACAAGGGTCTAGAAAAAGTTAGGTTCTCTTCCTTTTGTCCATGCATCCATTCATCCATGCATTCATGCATCCATCCAATCTATTCATCCTTCTATCCATCTGTCAACCCAACCCTTCCTATCTATCTACCATCTGTGTATTGATCTGTGCACGAATTCATGAAATATTTATTGAGCATGAACTCCATGGTAGGCCCCTGAACAGATGCTAAATATGTAACAGCAAACAAAACAGACAAGTTCATGTTGCTCCTGGATTTCTAGTGAAAGAAGATGGACAAAAGTAGCTGACGCTGAATAAATGAATAATGTGAAATTAAGTATTACTAAATTCAATGAAGAAAAGTAGAGAGAGTATGAAACTAAAAACAGGTGAAGATACTTGAATGCTGTGGAAGATACTTGAGTGCAGTGGTTCAGTAAAGTCCAGGAAGCAAGAAGTTAGCACAGAGTGAGGCACTATCGGATCCCTAGCAACTGAAGGTAACAGTGTGACCCCAAATACACTGAAATGGACCAGATGCAAAAGGATGCTTGCTTACCTTCAGTCTCTCTCAGGCTAGAAGTGTAGGGACAGTGAGAAGATTCACCAGAAACAGAGTAGGGTGTGGAACAGGCTGACTGACGAAGTGTACACTGTTGAAGGGAGCAGCGGGTGAGACTGGGAAGGTCTGTAGTGCCATGTGGGTCATCTCCGGGGCGGGGATGGAACCGGCACTGAAGCGGTTGTCACTAGCTTGCAGTGCTGTTCTTTAACCCACTGTGCCGCCAGGGAGGGCCCCAGTTCTCTTTTAGCTTCTGCTTTGGAATGAATTCTTTTAGGACCTGGACCAATTGGTGTGCATGAGGAAATGTCTGTACGTGATTAGGGAAAGAGTGCTGTAGTAATAGGAAGAACTTTTCTTTACAAATTGCACAGAATTTATCACATATTTGGCAGATTTCCCTCATTTCCTAACTTTCAAAGAAAGTCAAAACTTGGCTATGATTACTATACACACACACAAAAATCCCTTCCTCTGGGGATGCTGGGATGAAGCCCCTAACAAATTCTTCACACAGGTTGCAGAAGTCAGCAGAATGTTAGGCGTATGATTGACCTACAGCAACAAATTAGGAGCAATTAAATGTTTTCAACTCTCCCACATACCTGCAACCTAAGCTGTGAAAAAAGGGCGTATCTCAGGTAATTAATTGCCAAGAACTATTTAATAACCTCTCCTCTGCTACATTTAACATGAGACATGAGTGTTTCATTTTGACTTAGTCACAGAGTTCCCTGGAGCCACGGGCATGTTACTGCGGTACTCTAAAGAGAAAAAAAAAGTCGAAGCACAGCTTATTTAATTTGCAACTCTTGCCATACCACTTCACACCTGAATTCTTTATCCTTTGGGCACACATAATATAACCACAATGCACTGTAGTAACATCCACTTTATAGGCAGAACTTTCATCTACCCCCAGCTTCCTCTTTTTTGTGAAACCGCTTAGCTGACTGTCTCCAAATGACAGCAGGCGAGCTTCTCTCTCTGTAGACGGACAGGTCAAGGACCCTGCTGAATTCAGGAAATAGATGCTTTTATGCATCATTTTGCTCTAATAACAGAGTGGAAACTCCTTTAATGTTATGATTCTCTAGAGCAGGACGTTGTATTCAAAGTATTGACTGGGAGAACACTGGTGCATGGCAATTTTAGAAGTGTGAAATACAGTGTGCCAGTTTCTTTCCTGGGCCGTTTCTGTTTTTTGGAATATATAACACAGGAGGAATTGAGAAAAAGTTTATTTTTTTTTGAAGTATCCAAATATGAAACAGAAGGGATGGTAGATAAATGTCAACTGCAGTTGTCAGAATTTGCGAAGGCAGATCTCATTGGCTTTGGATTTAGCAAGCTAGATGACTGTGGTGATGTGTTATTTCCACCAAGGAAGGATTTGCTGAGCCAGTTGGGCTAGTTGTGAAGTTTTGCTGGGGAGGAGTTTACATGTCCGATTTCTGACAGAAAAGAGGTTAGTGCCAGGTTTGAAGGTAGGAGAAAAATTTAAGATTTGAGCTTTTCTAATCCTAAACAAAAATTGCCTTAAAACTGAAAGGAGATAAATTTCATTTTGTGTATTAAGATACATCAGGTCTTCTTATCTTGATGCCTTTGTATATAACCCTGAGAGGGCTTTGTTGTCTATTTGACTTAAATATAACACACACAGTCAGATTATGTATGCTCTACCTCAGTGCAGCTGACCAGCAAGTGAGAAATGCCTTTGCATTGCTGGTGTTTTGTTTCATACTGCATTTGCTAGTTTTTTGGCTTCTTTTCACCCACTTGCTGCTGCCTGACCCAGTCCACCCAGCTTGGTGCTGCTTCTCTCCATTCCCACTCAAATTCTTAACAGAGATGAAGATTTATCACTCAGTTTGGTTTCACACGGCTGCCTTCAGGACCACCCTGGTTTGTTCTGGTCTTAGCCAGGGGCTGATTTTTGTGTTTGGAAATATTCCAGCCATGAAAAACCTTCCAAGTTCTCCAGAGAAGATAACCTTTCTCTCATTCCTCTCTGGGCCGGTGCAGGGAATGATCACAATTCCAAGAGTAGAGTTTTTCAAGGACTGAATTTTCCATCAGCTGTCATGTCTCAGAACAGGTCTCCTGTTTGTCTGGGGTTGCAGCGGAAAGCAGAGTTCTGTCATTGGGCCTCTTGAAAAATCTCAGTGATGTATAGAAAGGCTATTTTTATTTTTAAGATTAATTTTATTTGTGCGTACATAGCTGGGGTACAGGCCAGAGGATCAGGGGCGGTGAGAGGCTTCACCAGAGACAGAGTGGGGAGCAGAACAGGCAGATCGACAAGTACACTGCTGAGGGGAGCAGCGGGCGGGTCAGAAGAGGTCTGCCGCGCCATGTGGATCACCTCCGGGACAGGCGGGAATCGAACTCATGTGGAAGTGGCTTTAGCTTCTCAGTGCTGCGCTTTAACCCGCTGTGCCACCAGGGAGGGCCTAGAAGAGCTATTTTTAATGTCAGGCCTACAGTTCATCTTTAAAACATGAAACCTTCATGTATTTGTGGCCTAACCAGAAGGATCCAATCTATGGAGACATGGGAACAACTCCTGGAGGCTTTAAGGGTTCTGGATGGGAATTTGCAGTTTTGAGGCCACCAAGCAGTCACGCTGGGTTACTTCTTGCTTGGGTTGGTTACTGTGAGGTTATTGATTCTCAAATCCTGACCAGCACAAATCATTTCCTGGGGATTTGTTAAAGGTCTAGATTCTTTGCCCTAACTCCAGAATTCTGATCTTGTTGGTCTGGAAAAAGGCCCAGAAATTCATAATATAAACAATTATATTAGGTGAGGAATGCTTTGCTCCGTCAGCTAGGGGTGGCCATGGCTCTCACATTAAATAGCTTGTGTTGGAACTGAACTCTGACCCTAGCCTCATTAGTGCCCCGAGCTGGAGACTGCAGCTAACTGGTTCCGTTGGGGAATATGTAACCTTGCCTCTGATCCTGCTGGAGGGCACCCATGAGAGAAAATAACCCTTGCCATTACTTGTGAGCAGAGCTTCATGTGTGATTTCAGTGCTGCTCTAGAGTTCCCAACCAGACCATTTCAAAAAGTGTTTTAATCTTCAAGAGTGTATCTACATTTCAGTGAATAAAAGAAAGAAAAAGGTGGTTTTAAAAAACAAGCCTTTCCCTATAACTGTACACATGCTATAAACTCCTTTCTAAAAACACTGAATTTTAATCTTTTTTTTTCCAAGCAAGAATTACATACTTTTTAATGACTTAGCACAAGTTTAAGAAAAAAAATGTCCTTATTAGCTTTTAAGATTTTTCTCTCTAAGGCAGGATGAGGGATAATAACTACTAGACAAAGATTCTGTGTGTATAAATAAAAAATAGTCACAAAACTGATCTTTTTTTCCTCAATGACAACAGGTATTATCCAACCATCAGTCATTTCATTGTTTGCAAGGGTGTCTGTTTCTCAGTCTAAGGCTGACACTTGCACCTCTCCTGACCATTATTGGTGCAGAAAATGGAACAATAAAGGAGTCACTTTGTTCCAAGATGAGCCTTAAGAGAAAGAATAACAGGTCAAGAAAAAAGCCCAACATTCTATCTTTTGAGAGATTTTAATGGGCTCGGTGATTTGTCTGAGGCTACCTGGGACACATTAACCAGAGATATACTGAGTAATCTCGTTGAGGAAGGAACGCAGTAGAATTTCCAAAAAGAATTTGAGACTCAGAAAAGCTGTGTCTTCAGTGAAGCTGAGCCCGGCCCTGGGCTCCAGATGGAGCCACGCACACTATTAACATCTGTGTCAAAGAGATAAGGGGCTGTCCTAGGCACTGAGTTGCTGTGCTCTGGGTCACTGGTTTGCAAACTTCAGTGTGCAGAAGTATCCCCAAGGAAGCTACTGAAAATGGCCCATCCACTGAAGCAGTAAACAAGTAATCAAGAAAGAAACTTTAATGAATTTCACAAAGAAAATAAATGAGGAATTTTTTTTTCCCCACTCAAATGGATTTTGAGAGGAACCATCAGGTATTTGAATATCTAAGTCTTGTTTTGGGTTTGGACAATTGAGTGGCACACAAAATAGGCAAAAGCCACATGCACATGGAGTTTGCATGCTTTCCACGGAGTGAGGAATTATACAGTTGAGGCAGTAAATTATGAGTGCAAAGTGAAATTCCCCCTGAAAAGAGGCTATTTATACTAAGAACTGAAAAATTCAAGTTTTTCAATGCAAATATTTTGATGGAAGAATATTTCAAAAAGTAGGAGAAGCAAATACAAAGGTTATGGGCTGGAAATGACTGAACCTACAGATGGAACAGAAAGAAGATCAGCATGGTCCTACTTTAGTGGAAGCTAGAAAATATAAAAACATGAGGTTAGAGATGCTAAAAAATTTCCTCCAAATGCTAAGTAGAAAGCTGAGTTAGATTCAATAGTAGAAGCAAGTGGACAATTTAATTTAATAGCGTGTTGCTGCTAAGTGAGAAATGAGGGTAGCTTAGTCTTGGGTGGGAGGATGAATTTAAATGTGTAATCTCTCTCAGGAAGGGACACAGTAGAAATTCTGAAAATAATTTGGAAGCAGTACTTCCCCTACATCAGAATTTAAATATATGTTAAAACTGTAAATTGTGTGCTTTGCTGATAAACTATATATGGCAATTCAACAAAAGATAGGAGAAAAGGGTATTTTCTAATTTTTTTATTGAACAGCTAATGAATACTGGTATCTAAAGAGATATTAAAATGTGGGGAAAATAATAGATTTTGTAAGTAAAAATTAAGAGCATCATTCTGAGTTCATCTAGTCATGTGGAAATTTCAAGTAAGCCATTAGAAGCCTGGATTTGTTACTCAGAGGAGAGTTTGCTTTTATAGACACACATTGAGGGAGTAATCAGTTCACAAGTTTAAACTGGATCTAGAAGAATTCTGGTCAAGAGCTAGGAAGAGAGGAGGAATAGAGAAGAAAAGAGGTGTCATAACAAACCTCAGTGCTAGGTGCTTGGTAATAAAGTCTACGAATGATACTGAGAAAAAACAGCCAGGGAAATAAGGTGAAAAACAAGAGAGTTGATACCGAAGTTATGGAACCCAGCTTCAGAACCTCCCTACCTCACATCCCATGCATTTACGGTGGGCCTGGTTCTTTCCTGTCACACCTGATGCTCATCACCAGCTCTAGGATGGATGTGGTTTATCAGCAAGCCCCCAAACTAAAATCAGTAGAGAAGGATAGTTGATGTGGCCAGAACATCCATAGCCTTTTTTATGAGGTGACTCTGCCTAATAAATAAGATAACAGTGGAAATGTAAACTGAGAGCTAAAAGAAAACTAAATCCTTTTTCTGATAATATTGTTTGAGCCCATGGTGTCTAGACCCATATGCCAGTATCATTCCTTGGATCACTAGGGTAAAAGAGGCAATAAATTCCTTTTGTATTTAAACAAGTTAGTTTAAGTTGTGTCCCTATTACTTGAAACCCTATTATAGAAATCTATGCAAAAAAGTATTCCAAGAACAATAGGTTTGTTTACTGCATTAAAAGTCATTGAAAGCTGAAAAAAGACTAGACAGAGAAACAGTCTTTGGAGCTGGCCAAGTGGAATCATTGTGGACCCTGAGAGTTAGTGCAGTGATGAGAATGGAGAAAAACTAAATTGGAGTTAGATAAAAACAGTGCAGGTGGCAACTTACTTAAGATCTACTGTGAGGAGATGTAGAGATGTGATGTGCTGGAGGGGATTATGGTACAAAAGAGGAGCAAGGGAGTTATCTGATATTTATCTCATGTATTCATTAACTATTTGTCAAAAGATGTTAGCTCCAGAAAGTTTTCAAAAATGGCCAAAACCATTATTATTTTCCAACTAGGGGTGGTGATGGTTGATTTTTGTAATGTCTCTTTTGCTGTACAGAAGCTCTTTAATTTGACATAGTCCCATCTATTTATCCTTGCCTTCACTATTGTGGCGTTGGGTGCTCTGTCTTTAAAGATGTCGCTGAAGTGTATGTTGTGTAGTGTTTGACCCATCTTTGCTTCTAGGTATTTTATGGTTTCTGTTCTTATGTCTAGGTCTTTAATCCACTTC
>NW_004567105.1:19588985-19679792 GCF_000260355.1 Condylura cristata
AAAAAAAAAAAAAAGAAAAGGGGATGGTTTTTAGTGATAGTTGATTTTTAAATGAAAATAAAATGATATAAGAAAAGTCCCTGCAGGTGGCAAATTGCTCTAAAAACAAGACCTTTGATCTCTAACTCACGACATTTTGTATTTTTGTGAAATATTTCTTCAAAATTGTCAAAAATATGTGGCACACGTTGAGGTAGGTAGCCCTCCTCCTTCCAAGGAAAGAGGGAAATCTTCCCTGTTTTTGGATGGTGCATTGACTGGTGTACTAGTTCCAGGCAGATCCTCTTTTGCCAAATCATTTTCGTTGGTGAAAAACAGTAGCAAATAGCTATAAAGTCTCAATTCAAGAAAAATGATATTTAATGCCTATGATATGTCAGATCCCTTGCAAGCCATAATAAAGAAATAACAACATTGTTTTCATCTGTAAGAAATCAGTGTTCAGTACGGAGGAAAAATAAACAATGCTAAAATTTGATAAGATCATAACAGAAATAAACACGAACCCACAGATTCTGAATCTTTGCAAAAGGGAGTGGAGCTTACGTGGGTCTGGAGGGTTGAGTAGGACTTGGAAAGTTAGCCTGTTTCACTTAACAGTTCACTTGCTTCTCCTACTGGTACCAGGCTGTTTGCATGCAGAAGTCTCCACCTAGTAACATACAAGAAGTGTTCCCTAGACTTTATTTTACTACTCTTATCAGTCAGTGCCTATCTCTATAAATATACACACATAATAAATTAATATTGGCTAAGAAGACAGAGGAACACTAATGTGGAAAGGAACAAGCTTTGGAGTTTTACAGGTCAAATTTGAAATGCCCTTCGGTTACTAGGCTGGCCGTAACAGGCTACTGTAGAGTAGGTGGCTAAAACAACAGACATCTGTTCACATTTCTGGAGGCCAGAAGGCCAAGATCAGTGGGTCAGCAGGTCTGATTTCTTCTGAGGTCTCTCTTGATGACTTGTAAGTGTCGCCTTCTCTGTGTCTTCATCTGGCCTTTCCGTGGTATCTGTTTTTCCAACTTTCCTGTCTTCCAGTGATTCCAGGCTATTTGATTAGGACACTTTGCAACAGCCTCACTTTAACATAATCATATCTGTAAAGACTCTGTCTTCAAAGCAGTCACATTCTGAGGTACTGGGGGTCGGGTTACTACCACTGGGTTGGGCTGGAGATACAAAGCAATGCATAAGGGTGACTTTGCTAAGATTGCTTGGTAATCACACTGAGATTCAGTTTCCTCTAAAAAAGGGCTAGAGCAGGTTACCCTAGGTTATCTCTGGATGGGGTTCAGAATTTGGCTGTTTGCAGAATTAGTGGGTTGGTACGATTCCTGTTTTCTACTCACATAAATTCAGATGCATTGGCATTTTCTGGCCAGCAGTAACAAACATCTTCGTTGTTTGTTTTGGTTTTCATTTTTGAGCTCTGTCTCTTGAGAACACGGAAATTGCTGCAAGTTAGTGTCCACTTGAACTTACCCAGTCCTGACAGAAGAGCTGAGGGGCCGCGGTGAGACTGCGAACAGCAATACCTCTTTGGAACTCAAGGGCAAAATTCTGTGCAGCACTGGCCAGAGGACTGTTCTCTCACCTTGGTAGTTAGTATATTCTTTTACTTCCCTTAAATTCCTATCTGTTAGTCAGCTTTGCTGCTGCAACAAATAACCTCTAAATCTCAGTGGTTCACAAATATTTATTTCTTGCTCAAGTTACATGTCAGCATTTGTGGGTCAACTGCAGCCACTGAGGCTGTTTGACTGGGTTTGGCTCAGCTCCCTGTCTCCTGTTGCAGCCCTTTTATGGGGCAAGCCATTTTCATAACGAAGCAAGAACCAGAGAGCTGGTAGAGACTAATTTGTTTCCTGAAGTGATGTTTCCCGAAGCTTCTGCTCAGATGTGGCAAATAGCAAGTAATCTCACAGACGACTGACCAAAGCATATTTAATAGCCAATCGTGGCATCAAAAAAGCAGGAGGGCTGATAACCACCAGCAGGAGGACAGCAATGGGCTGAGATATATATATTTTTGAGGGAAAGAGGAAGATAAATTTTACAAAAAGTAATATAACCTACCACATGCTGCTTTTTGCTGCTCTTATGAAGTGAAAAATTATGCTACTTCATCTGCATAAATCATGTTGCTATACTTCACAAATTGCTGATTTATTTCCCCCACATTTCACTCACTTTTGTTGTTTGGACCTATCAGAGCAAAAGGAGTTTTTTTTTTTAAGATTTTAAGTATTTATTTATGCATACAGAAGTAGAGTACAGCCAGGTGCAGGGGTGGTGAGAGGATTCACTAGGGACAGAGTGGGGAGCAGAACAGGCCGACTGACAAAGTACACTGCTGAGGGGAGCAGTGGGTGGGTCAGGAGAGGTCTGCTCTGCCTTGTGGGTCACCTCCGGGTTGGGGATCGAACTCGCTCTGAAGCAGCCATAGGTTGGCTTAGCGTCTCAGTGCAGGGCTCCAACTCCCTACGCCACCAGGGAGGACTCAGCAAATGGAATTTTCTATAACTAGAACTATCAAGCCAATATTCCAAGCAGTCACCTTCAAAACCAAAGACACATTTATAGTAAATTTCGAACATAGGTACAGATGTGGTAGGAGAAATTTTGTGCCATAGTTTGAGTTAAAACAAGTCAATCCGGCAGCATGTTTATATGAAAGTGGTTTACATTGCCTGGGATTTTGACAGAAAACATGTATGTGCGTTCTATTTTTAAGTTAGTTTTGAAAGAGAATTAAACAATGAATTAGTTTATTAGAGTTTGGTACTATTACAGGTTTAAATTGTATAACTGATATTCCCTGCTTTATTTGCATGTTTGTTATCCATTCATTTATCATATAATTTTATTCATGTATTATCAAACATTTCTTAAATGCTGAGGGATCACTGTATGTGGCATTGGAGAGATAAAAGTGAATAATGATGTTGCAATTTGGAAGAATTTATAATCTTGTAAGGGACATAGCCCTTACAAGGTCTACATAAAAGAATATATTGTACATTAGTCTACTACAAAAGGTAGCCTACTGAAATGGAAAAGAATATGTTCTCTGGAGCAAGACATATCTGGGCTGAAATCTTGACAATTATCAGGTGAGTGACCTCAGGCACTTTACAGAAGTTCCCTGTGCCCCAGAATTATTGTGCCTACTTCATTGGCTTTTGATGAGGATTAGAAAAACATGTATAAATCAACAAAGACAATTTCAGAACATAATATATACTCAATACAGGTGTACTGTTTACTGTATTTGTTGGAAGAGTTACAACTCAAAATAATTCAGTGCAAGTTAAGGATACATTTGAAGAAATTTTTTTGATGAACAATTAATAGGTACAAGAGGTATCTATTTCCACATCTGTAATAAAGTCAATGGACGTAATACACAACATGGCCACTCAGATTTAAATCACCCAGAGAATAAATCTTACAATTTCTCATCATCTGTTACCCCACCCAAAAGAAATCTATAACTTTGTAGTACCTCAATTAAAAAGTAAAACACACAGATACACAGAGCCCAAATGTATGACCTCTTTATAACTACAGATGAAGGTTCTCCACCACCCAGTAACCCCACCCCCTGAAACCTGTCACCTATAATTTGTGACAGATAGTTGCAAAAGTGTTTTACTGTGGTCACAAGTAGATTACATGTTATTGGTTTTCCACACATTCTCCCCACCCTCTACATTCCTTCCCTAGAGCTACACCCCATCACCCCCACCACTGCATCCCATTTCACCCCTTTCTCTGGGTTCTCTCACCTCTGTCCCTTCTCTCACCAACTGCCTGCTTGTGAGATATTCTTCATCACTTCTCTGCTTTATTTTGTGGTCTCTTATCTCCAGAAGCTAGTTAAGGATCTTTAATGAGCTCATCCTTAAGGCCAATTAATTTATTTTGGAAATATAGGCCTCCTTTGAAATTGCTTTACAAAATATTTTCCTGTTTTTCTTTTTAGACTCTTTGATGTCTTCTCTTCTATATTCTATTTTGAAATTGCTTATTTCCATTTTTGAACATCTTTTGTCTTCAGTGAAGCATACCATATCTCCAATCCTTTACCACGGGCTGGTGGACTTTGAAGTTTTCTCTTCAGTGAGCATTTAATTCTGAAACATTCTCCAAAACCCAATCAACAGTAAAACAATGAAACATTCATTATTCAGGGGATGCCTCTTTTTGATAATGGCAGACAGAAGAGGTGCCTCTTGAAGGTTGTCAAATTGTTTCAGGAAAGCACAACCCCAAGGAGTCTAAATCCTGCCTCTTGGATCTAGATATAATTAGTATGCAAAAAAGATAGTTTTAGAAAGCAATTTTGCAGATCTCACTTTGTGATAATGTTGAGATATCTTATATTTATCTCTTCTTTTTATGTCTTCCCCCCCTTTTTATTGCTCAGTCTTTCCCACCTGACTCCATCATTATTTTTTAAATGTACTATTGGCATTATTGCTTTAAAAAAAACCCTCTCCTTCTTTTTCTCTTAACCTGAAAAACTTCTCATGAAGTTTGCTGTGATTTTCTTTGTCAATTCATCAGCTTTGATTCCTTGTATGCTCATATGTGTGCAAATGTCTAATTTTAATTTGTGCTTATTTTTCTGACTTACTTTACTACACATAATTCCATGGAGCTTCCTTCATTTTACTGTAAATGGTAACAGTTCATCTTTCCTTATAGCTAAATAGTACATTCATTGTGCGGACACACACACACACACACACACACAGATTGTATGAAAAAGTAAAAGTTCTTAAAGAATAAGATTTACAACTTTATCCTGCGAGACTATCATTTAATAGAGAAGTATGGATAAGGAGCATCATAGAAAAACAAAAATTAATATGTCAACGCCAAGCTGCATTTGAAAGAATTATTAAAAGAACTATTATAAAGTAACAATACAATTCATCTTGAAGTGATAGACACCTAAATTATAAAACATGAAAGAGGAGAGTAAATATCAGAACAAGTGTGAGATCAAACTCATGTTGATCATTCATTGAACCCAAATAAAATATGGAAGAAAGATGTCAAAAAACAGAGACAGAGACAAGATAAAATCAATTTTAAAAAATGTAACAAAATGACAATAAGCACTTATGTCTCAGTAACCACCTTAAATATCTTAAATACAAATGACTTGGGTTCACCAATTAAAGGGTATTGAGTGGATGAATAGATTACAAAACAAAGTCAGCCTTCTGTTGTTTACAGGAAGCTCATTTTACTACCAAAGACTGGCACAGACTTTAAAGCTTAAAAGAAAATCACATGAGCAAATGGCAATCAAAAAAAGTGAGAAACAGCTATACATATATCAGATAAAATATATTTTTGTGAAAAAGGTAATGAGAAACAGATGAGCACTATATTGTGATTAAGGGCCTATTACAACAAGAAGAAGTGATTCATATATGCACCAAATGATGGTACATCGAGACATAGAAAACAATTACTAATAGAACTAAAGAGATGTTTTCAAGAACATAGTAATATGATGGAATTTTAATACTTCACAGAAAGCCATTGACATACCAATAAGACAAGGAAGAGATAAGAAAATAAGAGCCTTAAATGAGGTTCTAAGTATGTAGCCTTAATAGATATCCACAAAATAGTCTACCCTAAAACCTCGTATATACATTGTTTTTAGGCACACATGGAATAGTCTCAAGAATGGATCACATATTGGGACACAGTAATAGAAAAAATTCATGAAGATTGAGTCATAACAAGAATTCTCTCTAGTCATAATGCCATCAAGTTAGAAATAAAAATAAAAGAACTGAAAACCCTTTAAATGCATGGAGATTAAGCAGCATATGGCCAAAATCTCTACTGTCTTTTCCACTTACAGCTTTTTAATTTGGTAAAGTTTCCCTATTCCATTTCCATTTTTTCACAGCTTATTGGCCTGCTATAAAGGTTTCATAAAGAATATGTGTGAATACCCTAAAATCTTTCTTGTGTGAAATTTTACATATACCTTTTATTTATTTATTTTTAATCCAAAGGAATGCTTTCATAGATTCATTCCTGTTAATTTTCATAATGTGGATTTGAGTGACATCGGCTATATTATGAAGTGGGAACTGGGACTCAGATTTTTTTCTTAGTTTACACTTTGATGGAGAGATTATATCAGGTATGACAATGACAGTTATTTGGGTATTTAGAGAATAATGAAAAAGTGAAAGATAATATCACAGAAAAGATTTTTGTGTCATTTTTGGTTCTCACTGTAATGTGGGAAGATGTGAGAAAGTGGTTTGCTAACTTTAGGACTTCGTAGTCTAAGGCACTCTGTGCTTTAAACTCCAGAGAGTTCCTTTGGTATTTATTTCATAAAATGTGAAGCCTAAGTCATAATCAGTTGAAAATTGTTTTTTTTTTTTAATTTCATTGCTTTATTACCAGGTGCTTGGGAAAAATTCACATATAGACTCTGATAAGCTGCTGAATCCAAAATGGTATTTACACTGTTGCAGTGGGGGGTTATTTCTATAAAAGCAACCTTAAGTATGGCTGGAGATAAATCTCAGCTATCTTTGATTGATATATCTTTTTTTAAAACCCATTTTGCCCCCATATTAATGTGCTTTAAAATTAGTAGCTATATGTCAATCACTTTAGATGGTATGCGTGAATTAAAAAAATGTTATATATTTTTATCATCTCATGAATGCCTTTTCTAGGAACAATTGTGGGACTATAATATGCCTTTTCCTTCAGGAGTATAGAAAGCAACATTTTTCTATATTCATCTATCCAAATTGCATGTTATTTAGTACATATTTGAAGTAAACTCAGTTGGCCTGGTTTTCTTTTAGAGATCAGATCCTAGGCAAAATAACAGTTTCTGTTCTGGTTTCAGAGTTTGGATCACTGATGAGCAACCCAACATTTGCCTAGCAAATTTTAATTGCAAGTTTTTATATCTTACTAGGCATTGTGAGTGAGAACAATATAAGAAAAATCTCAGAATTCAGTTTTTGGATTTGTGTTTCACAGAATCTATAGATTTCAGGAGATAGGCTATGTGAGCCAATGAATCTCAGACCAAGTTCTGTATCTGTAGAGGAACCACTTCAGGCCAACATAGACTGAAACAACTCTGAATTCCAGAGAAAGCTAGAATTGTAGTGGTCTTTTGTGCTATATAGGGTTTAGAATTTCCCTGCACATGTGGGAAAAGTGGAGAATTGATCCTATGAACACGACAGGAAACGAACATGAAAAAAGCTGAGTTTCACATAGTAATTAAATATCTTCATATTTTTCAGCACGTTTTTCTGGCACAGAGCATTTGGTTGTATGGAGTGGAACAAACAGACTGTAGCCCATTGTTTCGATTAATTGGATTACCCCAAGACAGCTTGTCAACTCACAGCATTAAAATGTTTAATCAGAAATATTGACTAGAATGCTAGCAATTTAGAGCTATGCCATTTTGGCCTGCTTTATTATTTTTTAAAAAGATGTATTTATTTATGCATACAAAACTGGGGTCCAGGCCAGAGGTGCAGGGTGGTAAGAGGCTTCTCCAGACACAGAACGGAGAGTAGAAAAGGCAGGTTGACAAAGTCCACTGCTGAGGGGAGCAGCAGGTGAAACAGGAGAGGTCTGTTGCACCATGTGGGTCACCTCCTTGGCTGGGGATCGAACTCACATCAAAATGTCTGCAGACAGCTTGCAGTGCTTTGTCCTAACCCATTGCACCTCCAGCGAGGGCCTTTGGCCTGCTTTAGATTAAAATGAATTAAGTCTTTCCCATCACTTATTTGGTGGCCAAACTCTGACAACACTATTGTTCAGGGAAGTAATTATGATTGATATTAAGATGTTTTGAATTAGTATAAATGTTTAAGAAAAATCTATGTAAGTTTGAATGTTTGAATAGTTGCAGAGAAAAAAATGCATAGAAAAATGCAGAGAATATAGTTTGCCTAGTGAAACTGATTCAACTGCTGTGACCTGTATTGTGTAAGAGGATCATAAATTCTTAGGAAATGGTAGATTATGATACATTTGTCAGTAATAGCATACATGAAAGTCTATTGTGAGCCAAGAAACTGTGGTTAAACAAGGCAATATTCTCTGGGAGGACCAACATGAGGCCAAGAATATATTTACTAAATTTATTTAGGATTACAATTATAGATAACCTAATTTTGACCTTGATTAGAGAAGAAAATAATCATGGGAGTGTGGCTCAATCTTCAGTTTGTCAGCTGGGTTCTTTGAAGTGACACATATAGATGTTCAGTCTTATTGCCATTCTAGGTATTCCTTTGGGAAGATTCTATACCCTAAAGTAAGTGCATTTAAAGTAAGAGACATACCAGAAAAGTTGTTAATGGGGAGAGTCAGAGTACTTTGGTTGAGAAGCCAATTGTGTTCACTGCTAATTGCATGCTATTATGTTCATTTTAATGTTTCCTAACTACCTGTTTGCTCTTCATGATCTACTTACGAATATAATTGCCCCTTGAGAATGACCAAGGAATTTGAAATCTCCTGGATATTCCACTGTAAGGATGACCACCAACTCAGAAGATGAGTTGGAGGTCATTTTTTCAAAAGGATTCTTTGCTGACTGATGAAGAAAGGAGCAACCCTATAAATGTCAAACAGTGGTTGTTGCACTTCCTTTGAGGTACATGAAAGTTGATTTACCAGGAATTTTAATAGTGTCAAGAATATGGCCATCCTAATATCTAAAAATTAAAAATCATTTCAGTTGAAAACATTAAAATTAAATAAAAAACCTGGGTTTTCATCCAATGCCTAAATGCCAAAACATTGTATTTTAATGATGAAAGGGTGACTATTTAAGAAACATTACAAAAAAGTATTGTGAAAGTAAAGAAATTAAGAACATTGTCCTAACAAATGAGACTAATGCTAGCAAAAGTTTGTCTGCTTCCCTATTGAATTAAGATCATGAATTAAGAATTATTAAAGGTAATTTTCCAAATTATGTTGAAATACTGGGTTCTTTGGATTCCTTAAATGTTATATATACTATCAACTAATAATATTTGTATACTATTGTGTTTCAAAATCTCCATACCCTATGTCTAGATACTTTAAAAATCTCTTTTATGTGCAAACCTTTATGTAGTTTAAACAAAATCCAGATCATATGCATTAAGGATATGAGTTTTAAGACTACCTCCTGTGGGGAGAAACATACCTCTCACTCAACCTTACAAATGAGAAGGAAATGGCAACGCATTCCTTTACAGAATGAAGAAATACAAACTAGGAAGCATTTTACAAAGGCTAGCTTACTGATTTTAGGTACATAAAAAGATGATCAACATCAGTAATTATCAGAATAATTCAATCAAAACCACAATGAGATTTTTACCTCACTGTGGTTGGATGGCTAACATCAAGAAGGCAAGAGGTAACAAGTGTTGAGAGGATGTGGGGAAAGGAAAGCCCTTTGTACACTGTTGGTGGGATTGTAACTTGGCTCAGCCACTATGGAGGTTCTTCAAAAAATTGAAAATAGAATTGTCCTATGATCCAGCCATTCTACTACTGAGAATGAAGTCAAAGGAAACGAAAGCAAGATATCCAAGAGACATCTTATTCCCAAGATTAGTACAGCATTATTCATAATAGCCAAGACATAGAAACAACCCAATTGTCCATCAGATGATGAAGGATAAAGAAGCTGTGGGCTATATATGGAATATCATTCAGCTATGAAGAAGGAAACCCTATCATTAATGACACCACGGTAGGACATTCAGGATATTATGCTAAATGAGATGTCAGGCATAAAAAGATGAAGACTATCTCATATCATATAGAGGTGAAATCTAAAAGAAAGCCAAATTCATAAAAACAGAGTAAAATGAAGGGTTTTAGGGGCTGGGTGCTGGAAGACTAGCAGAGGTGTGGTTTAGGGTATACCTAGTAGTAAATCTAGGAGAAGTCTAGTGCATAGTATAATAATTACAGACAGAAATATTGTGTAGACATCAAACTAGCTAAGAAAGTTTATCTTAATTCCCATCAGAAAAAAATTTATTCCCATGACAAATTATATGAGGTGATAAAGGGATCAACTGATTCTGAAAACAAACTTCCAAACTCTTTGGTTTTACATTTATCTAAATTTCCCCCCAAATTCTAGCATCTTATAATTTAGCTAAGTGAATAGTCATGATTAATGTTCCTTTAAACCATATTGGCTTCTGGAAACTCCTTTTCACTACCTCAGAGGCAGCTGCTCCTCAGTGATGTCATGTTTCCTTCCTGACCTTGTGAAGACCAGTTAAAAGCAAGCATTTCCAGCTTAAAAACACAGCTTCTGAGTCTCAAGTCCTGCTACTAAATTAGTCCATTAAGCTGGACTTTTCAGCTTAGTTACATCATAATGAATCAGTCTCTTTTGGGTGGTGTTGATGACTTTTCCCCACCTTTATCAATTTCAATATGAATGTTACAGGCCAGAGGCATTAGGAGGGGACTAAGGAAATCCTATAGGAGAACAATGACAGGAAATTGTCATAGCCATTAAGAAGTCTGGAAAAATTAAGTTAGCAGAAAGTGGAGCTTGGCTTATTGCCATTTTTGGAATAAGGAAAAGAAGGCAAGTAAGAATGGCTGTAAAAATTAAACAAAACAAGAAGTGTTTTTCTGCACAGTGTATTGAATTATAGGTTAATAGTTTGAGAAAATAGAGATAGAGGTAGAAAATTACTTTTTTAGGGGGAGTAGGTCATAACCATTATTAATAGAAACACTGATCTCTTTTTTTTTACGACTAAGACTTCCCTGGGCTTGTGACCAAGAGACAGCCAGGCCTCTCAGCACAGAACTGATTCATTGAATTGGGGAGTTAGTGAAAGGAAAGGTTTGTTTTCTTTAAACATCTGTAAGGAAATATGCTGTTAAATATTTATAGGTTTAGAGAGCAGTCTATAATTACAAATCTTAAATAAATAAATGCAATGTTAGGATTTGGAAAAAATTACCTCACCTAGGGCATGACACAATGTGGAGCAACTTTTACAATGATTTTAAAGGAAATTCATCAATGATTACTTTAACCTCATTTCCATGTATCAGGTGCCCATATGTAGTCAATGAAGGAAATGAGTAATAATGAAATTCCTCATGAACGGATGAGGTATGTGAGAACAGATCAGACCTAAATTTATCCTTGTATCATAAAATTCTGTCTTGGTTTTGCCCATTGACCTTGAACTGTTTTCTACCAAACTGAAGAAGATTATAGAAACATTTATATGTCTTAGTCAAGAGTCATTTGATATATTGGACATTAGAGAGCTGGGTAACTTCATAGACCTTCCGGATTGGGAAAACACCATGGTAATCCAATGCAGCACTTTCATCATGCAGTTCAGTAGCTGAGGCTGAGAGCATATAAATGACTTATCTGAAGTTATACATAATGAGAATAAACAGGTCCAAATATCAGTTTTCCCAATTCCTAATCCAGTGTTGCCAGAGAAGACTTTCTAGATTGATATTTTTTACTTTTCTTAGTAAAATTTGAATCCTAGAATCAAAGTATATGAGTTATATGGTCTCACTCATCCTCAAGTCTTTAGTAAAATATAGGCTTAGTTTCAGTAGTCAAAAATGAACTCTCCAAATGCAGGTGAAGGAGGGAAAGCAAGAGAACCATTCTGGGCACTGATAACATGCACTATCTGACAATCAACCCAGTGGATACTGGTCACAATTCCTTGTCTCTCAACTATGATGAGCTTTGGGTATTCACTTCTGATCCTTTGATCAACTAGATCTAAGATTGTCCAACCTGTTCTTTATATTTCAAACATAAATAACACAGCCAAAGAGAAAAGTTAAAGCCAAGGTTAAGAACAAGAATCCTATTAAATATATTATATTGGGTTCAAGTCTCTGCCCCATGCAAAAGAACAGGAGCAAGGTTATTGTTCTCATTTACAGTGAGGTCAAGAAAGGTCCAGAGAGCTCCTGAGAGCCACAGAATCCTTCATTTCTACATGTAGAAGTGAAATATTTTCTTACTTTGTTTCTCTCCCTCTCAGCCAAAACTAAATCTAATAATTGGATATTTGGCTGCATAAGTTTATGCATTTACTTAAAATCATATATAAAGGCTAGATACTTAATCACTTTTAAGGGTCCTCATCTAAAATAAGGACATAATTAGACATCGGACTTGGTGTAAGGATCAGGTGAGTGCTTGCTTGTAAAGTTTCAGGTGCAGTGCCAGGCACTAGGACACATTTAAATATTAGTAATGATGATATTCAAGAAGAGAATAAAGGGACAATCACCAAGTTCTATTCCACATACTAGGAGAAATAATCCCGATGCTTGACTATAATGTCATTTCCCAAAGAAAATGGCTAACATGGCAAACATGTCTTACAACAAAAAAAACAGCAGAAAGTTTTGGGGTGATTTAATGTAGCCTTTAGGCTAGACTTGTGAAGATTGTCTCCCAAGGACTAAAATTGAAGAGATATTGATTCTATGAAAGGGTTGAATCTAGGACAGATTTCTTTACTAATAATTCCCCTACTTCCAAGAAAGGATTTGAAAAAATTTCTGAAAAGACGTAGGAGCACAGCACCATTCAAACAAGGATTAAAGAATGAAAGCAAATGAGCTTGGAAGAGCCTGACTAGAAAGCCTTGGTTAGGGCTGATTACTACAGGGGCACATAAAACTTACTGCAGTACTTCCTGACTGTAAAGATCAAAGCACTTAAATAATTTTCTTTATAAAAAGTGAAGCATATCAATTTATATTGGCTATATTTTCCATGGCTTTCTACCCTGAGGGGAAATTTATCATGTAGACAGTGTCCACAAAGGTAGCTTTTATTAGACGAACCTATCTCTTTTATAAACCTTCAGTAAAAACTTGAGGCTTAGTGTTTAAAAATTTTATTCTCTGAAGGCATATCTACAGGGAACGAAAGTAATCCAAATGGAGAGTCCAATAATACGTCTTTCTGATAACTCAAGGAGAGAGTCTGATTGGTGAGATTATCGCTTATATGGTCATGTGTTAATTCACTGAGTTCTAGATGAAGAACCTTCCTGAAATTTCTTTTTATTATGGAATACATTATTTTTCCTGAAACCTTTATCATTTGAGACACCTGACTTAATCATACCAGACTTAGTTCTGCAACTTGGGAACTTTTCAGGAATGTAGTTCATGAGTTGATGAGAAGTAGTTTCACATGACTTGAAGGTAAAATGTGCAGTGGGATTGAATAAGCATTAAGTCACACATTCTTCAAACTATGACAAAGAGATTAGAATTTATCCTGTAAACTAGGAGAAATCAATTAACATTCTCTTAACAAATAAATTTGTTCTTGAAAACCTTGCTGCTAAGTGAAAAGCCATTAAAATGAAAATAATTTCATTTATCCTAATGGGATATGCTCTCGTGTGTTCTATTCCAAATGAAAAAATGTAAACATTTTCACAAAAAGATCAGTATGTATCACTGGATCACTGAAAAAAATCTGTAAGTCTGATAATAAATATAAGCTGTAGACATAATAGGTAATGATATCCAGAAAATTCATTATACTTCCTTGGAGCTGTGGAAGATACAAAGGAAAAAATATTCAAAATAACATATGGTTATTTGTATTCAAATTGCACTAAAAATGAATTTTTCATACACACGCTGGCTAACGTAAAAACAGTGCATGCTCATAACAGACTAAGGAACCATTCCTCTCCTCGCTCATGGGGCTTACAGCATTGAAGGAGGCGGTCAGGAAATGGATATAGGTAGGCAATTAGGAACACAGTGCTGCCAGCCCCTAGTCCACATATCAGCCTAAGAAACACTGTTGGAACCAGGAGGGTGCCCTCCCCCTGACCCAAGCCCAGGTGAACTAGGTCCTTTTATCAGTGTGATTGGAGAACAGTCCCAGACTAGGAGGATGCACCCTCAATCCAGTAAAGAGTGAGGTGCTTGGAACATTAACACAAAAACATAATGCTAAAGCAGTGGACCAAAGTTAGTTTCAGGAAGGTAATCCAGGTAATGTGTGTAAAGTCAGTGGGCCTTGGTAGTCTAGGGTACCCTTCCTCCCACCCTCCCATGCCCAGCCAATCAGCAAGAGACACAACACAGAACTACCCAATGGCCAAATCCCCACTCCTTGCCCATTGTACACACATAAGCACCTGCTTCTCACCCCCCTCAGTGACTACCCATTTGGGACCCCTCTCTGCTCAGAGGGATTTCCTGCCCTTTCTATCAGTAAATCTCTTGCTTTCCTGTAAATTTAGTCTCAATGTTGAATTCTTTCCTCAGATTCCAAACTTTCTCCCTAAAAGCCCAGTTCAGATTCAAAAGGATCTGTTATTTTGCCTGAAACAGTAATGCTTAATTGTTAGTCTATACAGTGTATTTATTCAGTGTGTTTGGAGGTACAAATGAAAGTTATTATACCAGAAAATAACCTAATTCGGGAGCCATATGGCAAATATGCTTACAAGTCATATGGGACATACATCTTCAACAATATTGAGATATTAAGCAAAAAAAGACCTGATAAGACTTGACTGTTAAGAGTAGAATCAGTTGTAGTCAAGTATTTATATAACTCAAAGGAATGTGGTAGACAATGAAAAGTGTAGATAGCAAATAACTTTCATAAGACTGCTGATTGTGTGAAAGTGGAGACAATCTAGAGAAAATGAGAGTTAATCGGTCCCTAAGAAAGCAGTCAAGGAACAGAAATAACTTCAGTCTAGGAAGAAGATGACAAAGTATACTTAAGATTCATGATCTTTTGATGTCTACACATGAAACCTAATGGAGATGTCCAGGGGGTAATTAACGTGAGCTGGAATCTAAGAATGAGAGTCTGGCTAAAGTTTGAGATTTTGCTGGCCATCCTACCAAATGGTATTTGAAGTTAGAGGATTAATTAGGATTGTTAAGGGAGAGAGAGTGGAAAGTGATGCAGGGGAAATGCAAGGGCCACCCAATTTTAATGAGGAGGGAAAAATAAGAGCTCATGATACACATTGAGAAGCAGCGCTGGGGGCAGAAGAAAACAGAGTCTAGCTCTCAGAGCTGAAGAAAACAAATGTTTTCCTAGAAGACAGGTCAAATATTGAGAGGTCAAATGAGAGAGAGCTAACATTAGATCTTGAAACAAGAGGATCACAGGTTACCTTGATGGAATGACCTCAGTGGGCTGTTGGGAGCAGATACTATTTGGAATGTGTTGGGCAATGTGTGAAGTTGGAAAAAAACTTGAGAAAATCACCTGATAGAGTTGACATGCTGAATCATAGAAGTCCGACTATTTCTATCAGAAACTCCATTGGGAAGCCTTATATCACCTACTATTTCTCCACAAACTGCTTAGCTGTAAAATAAGAGGTAAAAACTCTGACAACTGTCGCCCTCTTTATTGTCCTCTCCAATCAGAAATTAAGATGAATTTTATTGAATTTCCTTTAAAAGTATAACTGGATATGGTGCTTTATAGATTTATGTCCTTAGTCAATAAACCATTTTGCATAACAAATAGTTTTTATATCCTCTCTTTTGAGAGCTTCACACAAGTTGATCCTGGGAGCACTAGGAATTTCTCAATCATCTAAACTTCTGCTAGTGGTCACTGGGACAGAATTTGGACAAGGATGCCAAGTATTTTTAAAAACAATTCTAAACATTTTAGGAAAGACAAATTATAGACTGAAAACAAATGCTTTCTTTGTAAGATTTACTGTTTTGGTTTGCTGGTTTTCTTGTTGACTGTTCGAGATCATATTCCTAGATTAATACTGGCTGCTTTTAGATATAATTTGTATGTTATTCTAAAATTTGCAAGATAATTTTTATGATGCTGTTTTATTTAGTTCTCAATAACATTGTGAATTAGGTATCTTCTTAAGTGATTTCTTTCCAAAATGCTTCCTAGTAAGTGAAGTCAGAGTGAAAATATGAGTCTATGAATGTGAGTCTTCTGATGCTCAGTTTAGGTGGACCTGAGGATTTCAAATGGCTTAGAAAGATGCAAGTAATAGGAAGGTGAAATTCATCAAATAAGAAAGCTATGAAAGGAAAATATAAGGACTAAGTTTTTTAATAGAGCTGAAGCTTCAGGACATTATACCAAACTATCACATAAATTTTGCAAGAAAATGACTGAATTATTTTTTTTACACCTATAACCATAACATATAAGTATACAAATGTTAAAAAATACAGCTCAGTGAATTTTTTCCCTATCTGTATGTATAACCACCATGATCAAATTATGGAACGGGTTTGAAAACATATGATATTTAAAAAACAGTAAAATAATTTACTGTGCAAATAGTCAGAACTTACATAAACTAATTTATTTTTATTTAGCTTAAAAAATTAAATAGGGGTGGGGTGGCATGTCAAATCCTGAACTTTGTTTACATCCCCTAATTTTTACCTTGTCTGTAGGTCAGAAGAAATACCTGTTGGCATATATGGCATTTGCTTCTGCTTCTGATTTTTAAGAACAAAATGAGGATCCCCTTAATCCTTACATACCTGTTTTACAAATGTTCTAAAACAAATATATATTCCTATGACAAGGAATAAGTAATTATGTATACCGAGTTCATAATAATGGAGATGGAGTGATAGAAATGAGATTCAGCTCAAGGTATACGATTATATATACCTAGCTCATAGTGGAATGGAGTAATAGAAATGAGATTCAGGTCAGGGTTAAAAGATTAGTCAATATTTCTTGACCAAACCTGGCTAAGGCATAGTAAAACATGGAAAGGTTTGGGAAATTAGTCTGGATAGGAGGAAGTTAGAACTGTCAAGCAGAACAGTTGTGTGTGTGTTTTTTTTTTAACAGGTTTATTTTATGTATGCATACAAGAACTGGGGTACAGGCCAGAGATGCGGGGGCGGGAGAGGGTGAGAGGATTCCCCAGAGACAGAGTGGGGAGCAGAATAGGCAGATGGACTGTAATACACTTGCTGAGGGGAGCAGCAGGCCTGTCAGGAGAGGTCTGCCACGCCAGATGGGTCAACTCCCTGGCCAGAGATCGAACTCAAGCTGCAGTGGCATTGGACAACTTCATAGTGCTGTGCTTCAACCCATTGTGCCAACAGAGAGGTCCCCAGTACAGTCACATTTTATGAGTTTCATGTAAATGCAGAAGCAGGGTGTTTAAAGAATTTGAGGAAAGGATATGGATTTCCGGCCCTGTCTTCTGAGATCTGTCCCTGAAGTGGGTCAGAGACAAGCACTACCTAGAGACCAGGACATGTCGCTTAATTCTCACAACAGCCTTTTAGGTGTTATCATATTGCCCATTTCAGAAAGGAAGTTGAGGTTTCTGAAGACCACGCAAATTGCATCAGGTCAAATTACCAATAAATGGTGGTGGTAGGAATAGAACCAATGTCTGACTGACTCCAGAGCCTGTGCTTTATTGTCTAGCTCAATCTGAAATGTTCTTAATTATACTTATCAGAGTACCTAGTGTAATACTCTTCCTCTTTCAAGCGGGTATTAGACATTTGTATTTCATCAGCATTTTCTAAGGTCTCCTCTTGGGACTTTGATGTCCCGCAGTCTTCAAGGCACAGAACTTGTCTCCATTCTTTCATGGATCCAGGTTACACAATAAGGAAATCATCTGAGGGGATCAGTCATTTGAGTAATGGGGTCAGTTTAACCGTGGTGGGTAATTATGTATTTTCAAAGTTCAACTGACTTCGGAGGTTAGATCATGGCCCATATTGCAGTCTAGAGCCTAGACTCCCACAGTCTGAAGTGGGACCCAAGCCAGAGTTGCAGACAGACAACCTGAAAAGCGACAGAAGCAGGCACTGGCAGGGGCATTAGGAATCTTCAATCAACAAAATTGGGAGGAAAGGGAACTGTGTGGTGGTTTTCCCTGCTTTGATTCACTATAATATGTGCTTTTGAGGGGGAATTAGCTGAGGCACATTTCTCAAACCACCTCTCTTGAACCTCTTTCCTTTTCCTTCCTTTTCCCTTTTTCAGTTCTTTTCAGAATTCTAGACTGTCTCCTAAACATTTGAAATAAGGTGATATTCATCACAAATATAATTCACAATCCGCAGAAATCATTAAAAAGTTGGCAGTGGTTCTTCCACAATATTGACCTTCAAGACAATGAGCTGACATTTCTTGACTTTCCATTGAGATTGTATTTAACACTTTTGAATTAGCTGATTTTCTATAAATTATAACTGATTCTACATTAGTTTTGTCTGGATTTGCTTCTATATTTCCATAGGTATTCCTTAGCATCAATAGATGATTCCTTCTCAAGCACTTGCGATGACTCCTCTTTGACTTGTGGAATGTATCAGTGCTCAGTCTGTGATCTTCATTCCTTCCCTCGCTAACCCCATTCCTACATGAATTTACCCAGGCCTGTGACATTCAATATCATTTATATGTTGCCACTAGCAATATATTTTTCCTTCCCTGACTATCCTCCCTAACTCAAGAATCAGGTACCTATTTGATTGCATCTCTTCTTAAATGACTACTAGTCATTTTCAACTTCCCAAATTGAAAATTAGAGTGTAGAGATCCCTCAAATTTTCTTTTTCAAAATCATTTCCATCACAGTCAACATCAATAGAAACAATGTCCAAATATTTGAGCCCCACTTTAGGAATCACAGCTGCTTTCCTGACTTTTTAACTTCAATCCATAACCATTGTCTTCCCACGGCTTCTCTTGAAATCTGACCACTGCTCCGTCTCCCACCGGTACCACCTTATTTTAAGCCACTATCCTGCTCCTTCTTTGTTGAGTAGTCTCTCTCTGTCTTTTATTTTTCAAATGTAGTCCTTACATCAACCTTCATCTTTGTACAATGTATGATCCCATGAAATTGCCACCACCAATTCACCCATCACCTTAGTCCCTTGTGCTTTTTCCACTCCTGATCCTTCCCCCCTCCTGATCTATAGTTGCCTGATGGAGTAATATCTTTCCAATTGGCCACACTGTCTCCATGTTTGCCTCCCCTACCATAACCTGTTTTCCTGACAGCAGTCAGAGTTATCTTTTAAATTTAGAAGTGGAATCTGTCTTTCTCCTGCTCTAAATCCTCCAGTGGTTTCCCATCACACATAAAATGAAACCCACACTACTTCCATAACCTACAAGACCTTGTGCAGTCTGTTCCCGCTTTCCTTTTGGACTTCCTATCTTACCATTTTCTCCTTTTCCACTTCTGAGTGATCACTTTGCTGTTCCTCTAATAGGCCAACATTGGTTCCTTCTTTTAATATCTTTAAATTTGCTATATCTTGTCTATGTTTCTTCTCCCCACCTTCCATGCAGCTACACCTGGTTACGTTTCTGTGAAAATGACACTTTTTTGAGATAAGTTGTTTTTTACTACCTAACCTGTATCAGCCTTTTCTTATATACAAGAACCAGGGAAAATTGAATATCATGTACCTAGCCCACTAGAATATAAACTTTGGCTCAAGGATCTCTTGTCTTGGTACATGGTAATCATTCCCAAGTTTTTAATTCTTTGTATAAATGCTCATCTCTTCCTTCTTGAATGCCCAGTTCTAAAAATCTGTACATCTTGAAAACTATAAACTTGTTGAAAACAGAAATTCACAGAAAGTCAATAAAAGTAAATATAGCTCTTTAAAGAAGTCTGTTGAAAATAGCTTTGTGCTTAATACAAATTTAAAAGTCATACATGAAAGGAGCTACACAGTTTAAATTTAAAAGATCACAGATAATTTTGTTCTCATTGACCCAATTGATCTAAGAAAAGGAAGAGATGAAGCAGAGGAAGAACAAGCATTGGAAAGGAGATTAGAATATACTAAACAGCTCTAATCTGAAAAGTCATTTTGCTGGAAATGTCATCTCTTTTACAGTTCTCCCTAAAAAGTTCAAGATATATTTCACTGACTCCATTTTTTTTTTTTTATGAAGAAGATGAAATTGACTGTTCAGCAAGTTGCCTGTCAGATAAGCCACTGAGGAGGGAATAAAAGGTACCAGTTCTTGTTTCAAAGGTTGAGCCTTCTGCATTACTTCAACTTGCACACCCAGAGTTAGAGTGAATATACAAATGGCTTATTTCTTTGGAATGATATGATTTATTGGACCATAAAGTTTTGGAAGTGACTCCATTCATACTTACAGACTTATTAAATCCAACTGCCATTTGATCCAGACTCATTGAAGGTGTTGCTGGTGGAATTGTCTTCTCAGAGGTTGGAGCAATCTAATATTCTAAAAGGTAGTCATATAAAACAAAGTACATAGACAAAAAATACAACAATAAGTGAAGATGAGAAAGAGAAATTATTCTCAGGTATATACTTCGGTTTGGTCTTCAAAGTAATACTGTCTAAATTAGGCCTACAATTAATCTCATAAATGTACTTCTACTAAGCATCTAATAAATACTTAAGGAGACAGAGGAAAGGAAGCAAAGGCAATTATGCCTGAAATATTTTAGAAGTCAATGCTCCTAAAGTGTAAGTGTAAGTGCTCTCTTACACTTTTCCCTGTATTTCTGCCCCCCCTCCTTTTTTTTTTTGTTTTTTTGTTCAGTGGACAGGTAATTGCCAGGCAAGTAGCTTACACTTGCAAATATGGGGCTAATTTTTTTTTTTTAAAGATTTATTTATTTATTCATACAGAACTGGGGTACAGGCCAGAGGCTCAGGGGCGGTGAGAGGCTTCACCAGAGACAGAGTGGGGAGCAGAACAGGCAGATCGATGAAGTACACTGCTGAGGGAAGCAGCGGGCGGGTCAGGAGAGGTCTGGCTCGCCATGTGGTCTCCTCAGGGGCAGGCGGCAGGCGGGAATCGAACTCATGTTGAAGTGGCTTCAGATTCTTAGTGCTGTGCTTTAACCCGCTGCGCCACCAGGGAGGGCCTATGGGGCTAATTTTTAAAAAAGATTTATTTATGCACACAGAGCTGGGGTACAGGCCAGAAGTGCAGGGATGGTGAAAAAATTCACCAAGTGAAAGTGGGGAGCAGAACAGGCCGACAGATGAAGTAAGTACACTGCTGAGGGGAACAGTGGGTGGATCAGGAGAGGTCTGCTGTGCCATGTGGATTACCTCTGGGGCAGGGATGGAACTCATGCTGAAGTGACTTTAGCTTCTTAGTGCTGTGCTTTATTTCACCCGCTGCACCACCAGAGAGGGCCTAAATTTAAAAAAAAAAATTTTGTTTACTTTCTAGTTAGTCAAAATATAGTTCTAATTGGTTCTATACATTTTGATATGAAAAACCCCTGAGATAAAAGAAACAGGAGTTTAAAAATAGCAGAGAAATTAAGATGAGGTTTTGGGGAGCAAATTAGCCAGATTTAACTCTTACTACTTACTGTGTGATTATCAATCTTTATTCTTTTGGGCACACTTTCCACAAGTGGGAAATAGAGATGTAGGCAAAACTACCTGTTAATTAAAGCTTTTCCTTTTTTTAGGTAGCATAAATGAATCATCATGTCAATAATGTTTGTTTTTATTGACTGCTTCTAGACAGTAGTCAAAATATTAAATATTAGAATATTAAAAATATTCTAAACAGAATATGCAGTTTCTTCTCACAATGTCTATTTCAATGAGGTAAAGTAAAATTCTTCTTAATAGAAATTAAGATGGGGGTGCCCTGGTGGTACAAGGGTTAAAGCACAGCATTACCAAGCTATTGCAGCCACTGAAGCACTAGTTCAATCCCCTACCTGGGAGCTGACCCACATGGTGCAGCAGACCTCACCTGTGTCACTTGCTGCTCCCCTCAGCAGTGTACTTCATTGATCTGCCTGTTCTGCTCCCCACTCTGTCTCTGGTGAATCCTCTCACCGCCCCTGCATCTCTGGCCTGTATCCCAGTTCTTGTATGCATAAATAAATAATCTTTTTAAAAAAGAAATTAATACAGAGCTCTCAGCACTGGCTTCAGTCACTCTGCATGATGTGATGTTTATCCTCATGGTAGAATCAGGGCTCCAGGAGGGTTGAGCTGATGATAGACTAGCAGCTTTGGTGTATCTCCACAGTGGATTTCACTGTGTGCTTCACTGATGGGTATTCACTTGCATGACTTTCCAGTGTCTTTTATACATCCACTTGGAAGCATTGAGTTTTATTTCAAAGCACACCAGCAATAATTTTTTAAATTACTTATTAGTTTATATACATTTTACATCATGAGTTGGAAAGGGATGATGTTCAGGGAAATAAGGCAGAAGGAAAAAGAAAAATATTGGATCATTTCATTTATAGGAGGAATCTAGGGGAATTACATGAAGGACCAGGAAAAATAATTATACCATAAATAATTTTTAACTAATGTTTTATTTGGAAAAAAATGTAATGATGACAGCTTTATGTACTATGTGTAAGGTCAGGATTTGCTCTCACATGACTTACTGTATGTAGTGTGCAAAACTTGATGTACTTTTGTACATAATGAAAATAATACCCAGAGACTGAGTGAATAAATACACACAAGCAGTTTCCACACACATCACAGGGGCTTGGCAGACTGTAGGTTTAGCTATTGGCATTTTTAAATGTAAATGTTCTGATCTGTAAACTCAGGATAACAAATATCCACCTACTTAGATTTTTCAGAGGATTACCAGAGAGCACATAACAAGAATCACTGAGATAGATAGTAGTTGATAAATTCAACATTAGTTGTACTAATTTTGGATAGATGGAAGACAATCCTTTCCATTTGAGTGGAACACTAGGTATATATCATCTACAAAGGAAGCTATGGAAAAGCTTCAATTAAGTAATATAAGACTTAAAAAAAAAATAGTGCTTTTTGGCTCTCCCTGGTGGTGCAGCAGGCTGAAGCACAGCACTAAGAAGCTAAAGCCACTTCAGCGTGAGTTTGATCCCCGGCCCCAGAGGTGACCCACATGGCACGACAGACCTCTCCTGACCCGCCCTTTGCTCCCCTCAGTAGTGTACTTTGTTGGTCTGACTGTCCTGTTGCCCACTTTGTCTCTGGTGAATCCTCTCACCACCCCTGCTCCTCTGGCCTTCACCCCAGTTCTGTATGCATAGAGCAATAAATCTTTAATAGTGTGTTTCTTGCCTCTTGGGCTTTACATAGACTGCTTTTGACTTTCCCCACATTGGTGTTTATGATGATTTCTGTCGTTGTGGATTATGTGTCTATGTAATTAGAATCCAAGATTAGTCTCCTAAAACCTATCAGCTCTGAATCGGCTGAGGTAGAAATAAAATTTACAGGCAGTTCATTTTATCTTATGGGTGGAAATCCAATTTTAAAGAATATAAGAAAATTTTTTCAGCGAAAGAGGTAACAACAGTATACTCAAGTTAGAAATACACTGCATTTTGAACCTAATACACAAGGTGTGAAATCTACTTTTGAGTTCCCTTGGCAAGATGTGACTGGATGATTCAAAGATAAAAGGTATAAATGGCTTATAAAATGGTTCAAAGGGATTATGGAACATCAAAGAATTATTGCTAAATAAAAATTTGATTGAAAATGAATCAGAAACTTCAGAGCTAAATTTTACTTAAAATGAACACGGTTCTGAAAGTTTTTGAAAAGGCAATAGTGAAAAGGATTACTAGACTGGATTTTTTTTTTTTTAGTTCAAAGCAAAGATTTGATAAATGCAAAGCTAGATTTCATCCCATCCTGCCAATATTAAAAATGATACTATACCCTTGAAGCGGGGGGAAGCGGACAGCACCACACAGAGTGAAGAGTGCTGGGTGAGGGCTTTGACCTTGAGTGACTACATGCCCTTTGGCAGAGTACTTGCTCCCTCTGAATTCGGTTTCCTCCTTCAGATAATGAGAATGATTGTAACACCTGTGCTGCCTTCTTCTAAGGAGTTAATGTCAGGATCAAAGGCATAAGTAAAAAACACATTTTGAACATTAAGACTTTCTACAAATGTTAGATAGGAGTGAGAAACAGCAATTAAGCAACAACTGTATTTCAAAAAGAATATGTTTCCAGATTTGATTTTTTTAAGTGTTTTTTTTTTTTTGGAATGCCACATGTATTACCTATTAACAAACCACCCCAAACTTGCCAGCTTCATTTATTTATCATGATTTTGGGAGGAACAATTTGGACTGGACTCACTTGAGCAGTTGTATTGTTCTCACTTGGGTTATTCTTAAAACTTCTGTCATCTGGAGATTCAACTGGATTGAACGGTCAAACGGTATGTTTTTGGTGGTTACTCTTGAGTATAAGTGAGTCAGATTAGGGTCTTCAAAGGGAGTGTTATTACTCCATCCTCCATTGGGTTGGATCAGACTTTTTCAGATGGTAGTTTCAGTGTAGTCATTCAAAAGGGTGAGAAAAAAAGCAATAAGTCTCCTGGACACCAAGCTCAGAAGTCTGCTATCAGCATTTCTAAGTTGCAACCAGTTGAAAGTTTGGGACAGTACACTCTGCTTTTTGATGGAGAGAATACCAAAATCATATACAAAAGTTCACAAGGAATAGGAGATGTATTAAGACCATCTTTGAGAATATTTACTACTCCATATATTGGTGTTTGACTACTGATCTTTTAACTGATTTATATAGTATCGACACTCTTTGAGGAAGGCCAGTGGCACAAATCTCAAAGAAAAATGCACATTTTCAGTAAAGACACTTCAATAAATGATGAAAATTTGCAATGTTAAGAGTGAATCCACTAGAATTCTGTGATGGAGTTTATGTAACAAGTATAGGAATAAGCTGAGCATAGACAAGACAGAAGACATGGTCAATTCAACCTTGACTAAGCTTTTATTGTGGATCAAACCAAAGAAAAGGGAATTCAGAGTGATAGGAACATAAAGTCTTTCAAGAGCATAGTCTAGAAGTCATAGTTTGAGGGCATCATTGGAAAGTATTTTGTAGGAACAGCTGGCCCCAGGTAGGATTGAGTAGGGTAGAAATCAGAATATATGTAAACTTATTTCCAGAAGTAGTAGATGCATGAGTAGGTGCTGAATCCAGTACATGTAGTCATGTTAGGATAGAAAAGATCAAATGCCTAAATTAATTAGTGTATGTCAAACTAGGGAGATGCTGACCAAGAAGAAAAGTCAGACTTAGAAATTTGAAAAACTACACAGAAATGGAAGGTTAAGTCCCTCAGAAGCATGCCCAGAGAGATCAGAATATTTTATGCAACAACTATTTATCAGCACCTATTAAAAGACATATTTTAAGCATCATAGTAACCTGTGGGTATACGAGATCAAGCAAGATATATTCATGGGTGAATGGTAAGAAATACAAGCAATACAAGTGATAATTGAGTAGTTATAATAGCACAATATGTAAAAGACATAAAAGAGGGTTCACTGAAATATAACCACCAGAGAGGCTAAATTGGAACCACTGTTGTTGGAAATTTCCAGGTCATGGTGGAGATAGGAGTGATGGGAAGAGAGCATTGCAGGCAAACGGGTATCTGTAGGGTTGTTTAGAGAAATTTTAGGCCACAGGATTTTGGGTATATCTTGCCTCATTCTTTTGCTCTCAGAATTATAATCATAACTATAGTTCCTATTAATCCTAAATTCCTACATTGGATTTAGCATTCTCTGTATTGTCCTTGATCTTCAAATAACATAACATAGACTATTCCATTGTATCTGCACACATGTGCAACTACACTTACACAGAGGTAGCTAAATAATTAAGATAGAGAGATGGTTAAATTCCAAACCATGGTTCTTTATTCTAGGAAACATGGCCTTTTGACCAGATCATGGTGTTTACCATCCTTTCTACGGCAAAAACAAACCAACTAATCTCAGCTAACGAGCTGCCTATTTCTGAAAATTTGTGACTTACACTGTCAGATCTCAAATGCTCTAATTTCTTCAACAGGGAAATAATGGCCATCTTCATTTACTTTCATTTAATAGGTAGATGTGGCTATTTCATGTTTTTTCTTTCAAATATTTTAGAAGTATTGTTTCTCCCATTGTATTCAATGGGAGTGGATACATTTCAATCTATATGAATGAAGAGCACACTTACTGGTAAATTACACTTTTTATATTTAAAAAAGAAAATCTATACTGATAAATTATATTATGATAAGTGTAGAAATGAGCATCAGAGACTTCCATGTTTATAGTGGTTAGGCAGAGGACATTTAATTCTGAGAAGCACAATGGTAAAAAAGAAAAGTATATATTGTTCCTACATTAGGGTTTCAGCACAGGGAAGTGGATGAGAATTAATATATATATATATATATATATATATATATATATATATATATACATGCATACACACAAATGCACACACAAATTCTAGGGTCTAGGATCTGCACAAAAAGATGGGAAATATTCCTCTTGTAGAAAGAATGAATATATTATCAGTTTGCCAACTTTCTGATCTGTTATTTTATAGTCGGAATTACTCATAGTGTGGTACCTTATTCTTAAGCTTTGCAGGAGATTTCTAACTTTGTCTTTGATTTGCAGTGGACCATTTTTTGCTTAAGTAATCTTAGATCATAAATAATTCTTAAGTCATAAAGGCTAATGTGTACATCCTTGGTCTTTTATAAGCTGGATCTAAAAATATTTTCAATTTTAATCTTCATTTGTAAGTTACACTTACAAATGAACACTGTCTTTGAGATCTTGCCTGTATTAATGAGAGCTGAAAAATCTGCATCGTTCATTTAATCCAGGAAAGATCCCAAGGTACAATTCTGTGTCCTACAAGTGAATAACATCAGAAAAATTCCCTTTATTCTTCACGTATTGTAAAAGCAGTGAATCACCCATGGAGAGGGTCTCCTCATGCTTTTTGTTAGAAGAGTCAACTTCACCTGTGCCACTAAATATAGACTGTTAGATCTTCACAAAGGCTTCTAAATCTTCAACAATCACACTGGTCTCCAGTTCAAAATTTTATTATAAGCACGGCAGTTGGTGGCAGCCTAAAAAAATCAAATATTATAGAACAAATTGGGTTGATTCATTTTGTGCAATGTCAAGTTATAGCAAAAAAAATTATTGACTTTGCAGCTCTGCTTTTTATTGAGGAATAAAAAAGTATGATGTGAATTCTAAATTTAGAAAGTGTGTGGTTGTAGAACTATGCATGCATATATCATCATAAGATGCATTTAAGACAATAACGTGATATGTAACTCCTATACTTCATAGTGAAGTTACTTGATGGAGGAATAATTTTCTCTCTGTTAGATATTACCAATTTTTCAGCTGCATAAGATAAAATAGCCAAATAGAACATTCTCCAAGGGACTGAATAAAATCTTTTATTAGTGTAATGTATTATAATAAATATTTGTTGGAAAGAAAGGAATCATAGTCTGAGCACTCACTGCTTAGCTGAGATGGATTTTTCTGGGGTTCACATGGATAAAGGAAGGACAGGACAAGGCCCACAGGGCAATGAAGGATAGTTAAGAATTCAGTAAACTTTGAAAATATCCATTAAAAAGCAAATATAACTGTGCAGATGAAACAAATCACAATAGCTATTACTTTTAGGAGGTTGCAAAATAAAAGTACTATACGTAAAGGATATTTATCGACATTCTGGGAAGTGATAGTTATAGCCAATACTGGCAGTGGTAATTCCCATCCCCCAACTTTCACTTCCCTCTCACTCCTTTCTCCCTTGTAAGTCCCATTTGTGTGGCTAGGTAGGTATTGGTTGCTCACAACCTCCCACCTATATCCTTTTCTGAAACCCTGACCTTGGCTGACAAGAGCATCTTCAAGAGGAGATGTCTGGGAGACCATGACTGCAGACTGATGAGGCCCATGTGACATCTCAGCCCTGTTTTAGTTAAGACAGTCTCTGTGATGCAGTCCAAGTTCCAGGGCAAGGAGTTTAGCTTTTAAATGTTCATTTTTGCCCAGCTTTCCCCCCTTCTTATCTTGGTCCTACTATATCCTTATAGGTTTCCCAGAAAAGCTCCTCAAATAATCACTTTTATAAGAATCTCCATCTCTGGGCCCTTCCTGGTATGCAGTGGGTTAAAGCTAGCCTCAACCACTGCAGCATGAGTTCAATCCCCACCAGGGAGCTGATCCACATGGTGTGGCAGACCTCTCCTGTTTCATCTGCTGCTCCCCTAAGCAGTGGATTTCAGTACATCCCCACTCTGTCTCTGGTGAATCCTCACCACCCCTGCACCTCTGACCTGTACCTCAGTTCTGTATGCTTAAATAAATAAATTTTTATATAAAAAAAAATAAATTTCTATCTCTTACTTTGTTTCTTAGAAACCAAGGCATAAAATTACTAATGTCACATAGTTGCGTTGTTGTTTAGGCAGCAGTTAGATTTTTTTTCTAGTAATAAAACTATGGTTTAGGGGGACTATTAATCTATTTAGAAATTGCTAAGAAGGTATCATGTTAATTTTCTGTCACTTGCTTGTGTTGTTTGAATTTATTCACTGCCTATAAATGTTTTTATTAAATAGAAATGCTCAGTTTGGGATAATTTACCTGTATAAGACAAAAATCTAAGTGGTAACATTGCTAATTTTTGTCCAGCTGAGGATATGAGTATAGTAAATAGATAATAAGATTTAGGGTTGGAGAGACTTATGCCCCACATTGATTCAATCATTTATGAACCATATGACTGCGATCAAATTGCAGATGTATTGCAATTTTCTAAACCTCTATCTTATTTCATTTAAAAGTAGAAAAATGATGCTAATGCCACTTCATCACAATAATGACTTATCAGGATAAGGGAGGTGACATGCTTCAACTAGTGTTTGACACATAGTAGGCACTCAGTGAATGATAGCTTTAGGAATGAAAAATGGCTTAAATGCAGATGTCAGCAAATTACTTAATTAAGTTCTCTTGGCTCTCCTTTTGCTTCCAACTTCTGGTCAATTTTCTTAACTGATGCTAGATATCCACTTGAGAAGTGGACAAATAGGAACAGCTTCACCAGAACCCGATGTACATGTGAATATCCTAAGTGGACATCCCAGCAGATGGAGAGATAGGGAAATTGCTATGGAAATCCTCAAATTGTAGATGTTTTAGTCTAAGGGAAATTACATTGGTAATCGATAAGAAAATAGATTATTCAAACAAGCTTTGTTTTTAATGAATAAGTTAAAAGAAAAGGAAAATACTGAGCTAACTTTAACTAATGGGAGATTACACCTAAAATCCAAAATCTTGTTTTTCTTGGGAAAAAAAAAAAACACAGAACTTTATGACAGCAATTAGTTCGAACCAAATGGAAGCTTCTTCCTTAGGTAGAATATGTGACCTCTAATTTCTTCAGAGTTAGGATAACCATATAATTTATTGTAGGTTTGGGGAATGGTGGGGTAATATCAATAATTATACCAGAGCAGGCATGAATCAGAAATGGCCCTGTATAAACTAAGTGATAGCCTAGACAGAGTGCCTTTCATGCCTATTGCTTCTGCTTTGATTCACTGTCTCCTATACTTGTCTTTTACCTCTAGATTTCATAAGACTCTTCAAGAGTATCTTGTCCCTTGAGTGAGTCAGTCTAAGGATCAGTTTATTAAATAATTGGGCTCAGCATTCTCATAAATGAATTCTTATTAAGTAAAAAAAAAAATAAACACCTATAATAAAATATGACTAGTATGCCCAAATGACAACATACAGTGTTCAAATATTAGATATTCTTCTTAGAGTGGGAAATACTTTATTATAAAAGCACACTTTAAAAACTTTTATATATTTGGCCATAATGAACACAGCAAGAAAAAAATCACAGTTTTCATCTTGTTGCGATGTTAATAATTTCTCTAAGTCAGCTAGGTCTGTGTATTTCATTTGTGAACACTTTTGAAAGGAGTAATTGGTGATTAGTGACCAAAGAAAATTCATACATAGAGAAAACAAAGTAGGAAACATGCACACAGCCAGCTTAAGAGAGAAACAATGCAAGTCTATTTAGAATGGACAGTTTTACGATCTGTTGTACTGGAATTTTAGGGACTTACCACAGACAGTGTTTGTTATTGCAGAACGCTTTGCTTCCCTGGAGGAAGGAAGATTAACCAAAAGAAATACAACATTGAAGCACACACACACATATACATACACGCACACACACACACACAGATGATACAGCAGAATAAAGTCTTAGACCACAAAAGGCCCAATATATTTGCTTAGGAATTACTGGGGTAGCCCACAATCTAATGCCTCCATCCTAAGGATGTTTATTGAAAGACAAGATTGAGTAATGCTTTTATTTCCTTCTTGACAAAAGGCACTACTACCCTGTACAATCTCCACTCTCTTGTGGTTTCTTGGTCTTCTATTTCCTTTTGGCAACTTCTTGTCTCCTGAATTCTGGCTTGCTTGTGGAATGTGTGGCAAGAAGCAGGCCTTATTTACTCCTTGGGAAAGTGACCACTAGTGAGGAGTTAAGCCTACCTGATATAAAGAAATAAAGAAGGCCCCTTGTTTACCCACCTCCCCATACACACAATGCCCACTCTGGGCAAATGGTGTATTAAGGTTGCTGTCTCTGGCCTAGGGTGTGCTGGTTAATGAACCTCTTGATTGGCTCTCTTCTGTAAGTTCCAGAAATTCCTTCTCTATGTTCAGAAATGTGTGAAATTCTTCTTTCTCCCTTAAGAGGACAGACCCTAGGTTTGTTTTAAACCACACTTGTTCTTTATTTAAACAACAGTAGAGGTGGTTAAGTTAGGGTGTAAATGATGTTTTTTATGGCATTTAACCTACTTTCTAATTCTGCAACTATATTCATTTCCTTCTTCCCCCTAAATCTCCCTGTTACAATTTTACAAAAGAAGGATAAAATACAACATTTACAATAGCACTATTTCATTAAATGGTCATGTTCATGGCAGAAGGAGTTAGTCTTATTTTTCTTCTGATTCAAACTTTATAGCTCTGTGTATTGTTATGATAAAACCTGGAAGGAACTCATCTGTGGACATGCCTCCATGTCTCCTGGCCACTTCCATGCCAGGCTGCCTCATGACTTTCCAGGCAAATAAGTTTCAAACATGACATTGAAAACTCTAACCAGAAAAAAGTTCATTCTGCATTGATAGCTTATTTTTTGATCCTTAGGGTATTAGGTAGTCATTATGGTATTAGTTGATACTTACCATAGGTTTACTTCATGGTGTGGCTTATTAAGCCTTTTACATGTATTGTCACATTTAATCAATATGACCGTTATTTGAAGTAATAATAATATTTCCACACTGTGGATTTTAAATTGAGATTTCAAGAAAGAAACACTTTATTTGATGTGATGTGGTTTACTGGTAGCAAGGATTATAAATCATATCTCTGTCTGACTTCAAGGTCCTCAAGTTCTTCACCATTATGTTGCCTCTATTGTTCTTCAGCTTTGGAGGTTCTTTAAACTGCTTCTCTGCTCTTTGATTTTGAAGTTCATATTTTAAATTCTAATAACACTTACCACACTCTCGCAGTCTTGGGAATACAACTGAAATATTTGTCTTGATCACTGTCCTAGTCTCTATTATTCACTTTTCTCAGAGTAAATAGACATAACTGTCTCTACCTCATAATATTGTTAAGTATATTATCAATAAAATATAACTATTTTGATTATTCTCATTATTCAAAATTAAATAAATTCTCAGAGGATGTGAGTGATCAATAACTTGAATGAATGAAGGTAGAAAATGAGACAGGCCCTTTTCTACAAGAAGTTAAACAGTAGGTAGTAGGAGTGACAAATACCTCGCTATCTACACTTCAAAGGAAGCATTTCTATTTTTGGAACATGGGCTCTATTGGTGCAAAAATTAGCAAATCATTAACTTCGGACTGTAATGACAAGGTAGCAAATTCAGGAAATGAGAAAAGGAAGAAGAGGGGGAAAAAGGCAGTTGTAGGAAACATTAGGGTGAGAGATAAGAAATAGGAGAATCTATTAGGAGATTATTAGATTTTTCTAATTCTTGGACAAAAAAGTGAAGTAAATTTGAGGTTAGTAGTGACAGGAAATGGAAAGATAAAAATGAATTCTAGATGCATCTGAGTGATAGGCAAGGTTTAAGGACTGGTGAATTACAGGAGGTAAGGAAGAAGGAGAGCAAGAACTTGGTTTCTCCCGGTTTCACTGAACTGATGATAATAATGTCATTGAGATGAGAGACACAGGCCCAGGGTATAATTACAGGCAAGTTATTACCTTTGTAATTTTTACTTTCCTTATCTATAAATTTAAGATTGTAATAACTCTTATCAATATAGTTATTATTAGGAAAAGAAGGCAGAGATATTTCTATATTAACAAAATGTTTAGCAAACATACAAAAAAGTCTGAGAACTTTTCAACTAAGGAACTTAAAGCAGCAGATTAATAGTACAGCTTGTTGAATACTTGCCTGACATTTATTGTTTATGCAAAACGTCGCTGGTAGAAGCCTATCTTTATTCACCCAACACAAATGCAGCACAGACTGTTTATGTAACCTACTAATGCACTCTGTAAGTGACTGTTTCATTTTATTTGAATTAGCATTTATGAAACAGAGCACTCAACTATTCATAGTAAATAAGTAAACACATATTTTAATCTTTCCTTTGATATGGAAGCTATTTCATTTAGAGGATTATGTAACTTTCAGATTTGTTTATTAGGAGAATAGCATCATTGACTTTTTCCTGTAGTCTATTAAGATACAAGTGCAGACTTGTGATTTTACTTTATACATTTAGAATGCTTTAGACTCCAATTCATTTTCATTTGTGAAAATCTCTATTTGTTATATTGCAGGAGACCTCACTGAAGATTTACATTGCAGATATTTTTTCACTGGAGTCTTTGATCCTAAGATTTAAAAAATGCTGTTTTTGCAGAAGAAAGCCATAAAGGCACCACTTTGGGGCTAAAGGTGAGGAATAAAAATACCAGGCATGGTGTTTTTCTGGAATGTCAAATTTCCATCTCACCCAAAGACTGATTTATCTCTTGGGTAATTCAGACTTGAATTGAGACTTGTATCTTGAGTGGTAAATAACAGATTGAAATAGAGGCAGTCAATGGATTGCTTGCGTGGCTGAGTCTGGAGGTAATTGAACTGCTGTGAGAGACCTGTCCTTCACTCCTGTAGCAGGAAGCTTCAAAGTACTAAAACTGTGTTTAAGAATATAGAGTATTGACAGGTCATGCTGGATACATGTCTCAACTTTTGCCAAAATGTACTAAAATTAAAATATACATACACCCTCTTAGTCTAACAATTCTACTGTGAAAAATGTACTGTTTTGTGAGAAGTAGTTTTATGTGAGAAAAAATGGAAATGTAGGAAGATATGGAAGTAGAGTTTATTGACATAAATGTTGAGAGGTTTATGACAGGATTGTTATGGACTAAAAAAAACGGGAAAATTGAGAACATTTGCCAATAGGGGAATGAATAGTACAAAAATGACAAACTTTAAGAAGTTTGATGATTAGTGTTGATATTCAGTATCTTCTTTGAAATGAAAAACAAACCAAAGCAAAAGGCACAGAAAACAAATACAGAGAGATTTGCCTACAGCTATCGAGTGTTTACTTTATAAAAAGAGAACATTAAAATATCTACTATGCACCTTTCGTGAAATAACAGATAATTAATACAAGAAAAAAAAAAGAGCATGAGCTAGAGGTATTGTTTCCAAGAATTGATGGCTGGATAATTATATAACCATATATAGTGTTACTCTTTTTCCCCTTATTGAAACCTAATCATGGACCCAATTTATGACATATTTGTCTAGTGTAAAGAATGACACTTAGAGTCAGGACATCCTAGATTCCAGCTACTCACTTCTGTAACTTTCGACAACTGAACCCCTGTGGGCTAGCTTGTCCATAATCCAGCACAGATGTCCCCTTGCCTTGGACTACCCTCATTCATGGTGACTTCACTTCTTACTCTCCACAACACCTCCAACCTTTGTTTTCATTTACTCACTTAGCAAATGTTTATTGAGCTCATAAACACACTTAGCAGAAATTGTGATTGTCACCTGAAATGTAACCTTGAACAGAGCAGGTGAAGTTTTTCCCTCACAAAGTTTTCCCCTCACATTCTCTGTGAGACAACTATAGGTGAGGTGTTGAGTAAATGGGGAGAGAATTACAGATTGAACAAGTACTATTGAGAAAATTAATAGGCTGATATGATAGAGTATGAATATGGAGGGTTTGGGGAAAGGTTACTCAAGCTGAGTTTCCATGGAAGGTTTTTCTGAGGATTTGTGCTAACACCTGAAGAATACATAGGTAGCAGCCATCTGGGAGATGCATAAAGACACACCAGGCAATGACAAGAGCAACCATGTTGATTGTAATAGACTTTGTACTCCTGGCACAAGAAAATAGGTCAATGAGGCTGAGGTGTAATGAGCAAACAGGAGAGTGGAATGAAGGAGGGAGGGAAAGAAATGAAGGTGTCCAGTAGGTCATGAAATCCTTAGAAACATGTGAATATTTGCTTAAATTCAATAAGAAGAGGTTGAAAGATTTTACTCAACAGAATAATATAATTTGATTTATGTTTTAAAATGATCAGTGGCTTTCTGGGAGAACAAGAGATGGTAGGGGTATGGGAAGCCAAATAAACCATCTATTACAGCGGTCCAGGTAAGAAGTGATACTGCTTTGAGCTAGGACTGTGATGGAGAAAGGAGTGAAATAGAACATCAGAGAAATATTTTGGAAGTCAAATCCACTAAATTGGGCAGAAGGAAGGACTCAGACTCTACTGTTTCTGTGTGTTGAAACTGGCTGGAAAGTGGTTTCACTTATTGAGATAAAAAGGATCAAGAAAAGGATCAGGATTCCTTTTCCCTTATTGGGAGTTCAATGTAGGAATCAAGAAAATTGTTTTATTTGTGAAGATTTAGAAATGGTGATTAGTTGTCTAGATGGAGATATCAACTAGATAGTTAAGGGACTTGGAGAAAAGGTTAGGACCAAAATTAGACATTTTGAGGCCCATCAACAAATGTGCAGTGTTTATAGTTGTTTATAGAAGAAAGAGGGTGTTAAATTTTAGTCATAGGCAGCTCACCATTTATTGTTGATTTTAGACCTGGCACAAAACTAAGATAGAATAACTTGTAGTTTAAAAAGAAAAATCAGCAATATGCTATCATGCTTGTAGTCTATTTTAAAATTCCTTGACATAGAAATTGTGATAAATGTGTCCTCAATTGCCTTATTTAAGAGTTCACAGGGAATAGTAGATTCACATTTAACAAGAAAGTTCACATTCCCAAGACATCTTCATCTTATGCAGACATTAAAGACCACCAATATTGAAAGTGCTGTCTCACTGGTAAAATAGTGGCCTTTAAGTTAATACAAGGGATATTTATAAATGGATTTTCCATTATTGAAATTAGTTACATTTAAGATATATGAGACACATATAGAGGATAAAATGGAGTATATAATTTTCCATAGAAGGAACTCAATAATAATTGTTGTTTGTGTTTTTTTCTCATTCCCTTCAATTGAAGATTTCTATAAAATTTGCAGTTTTTCATATAATGTTTAACCTTATTTAACTGTTCTTTTACTCTGCTACCTCTGTTGTGTTAATTGTACTCTTTACACACAGTGTAGACTAAGAATATTTGATGGCGGAGATATCTTTATATATCATCAGTATTTGTAAAATATTTAAAAATGTATGTAATGTTATTTCCTTCTAAAATTGAGCACATAAAATAATGAAGGAATGTTAGCCTTAATTAAGGGAGAAAAAAATCAGGAAAATAGTAAAAGACTGAAGAATAGAAAGAAGACAAGAAAAAAGAGATTGCAGAAGAGAGTAGAATAGAGGCTGCAACTCACGTACATGCACAACATGAAATAGTTCTATCAACAATCGTTTATGCTACTAGGCCACAGAAATGGGCCGCACAGTTCCCTGGTGATCTTTATTTGGGGTAAAGAAGATGGTTTGCTGGTATTTAACCACACCAAAATATTGCCCCACAAAAGCTTGTTTTTGAAATGTGTAGAGATCCAATCACACTGTGGTTTGTGATTTGGACAAACTGCCCTAGAATGAGGTCTGAAACATCCCAAACATTGCAGGCTGGTTCATGTTCTGGCCCAAAAGACAAGCAAAGTACCCTGAATACCACAGAGTGGGCCCTTCAGATAACACAATTTCAATTGTCGAAAATATAAACACGTTTTTGCCCAAATATCCATTGTGATCAAGGAAAATGTGCTGAGGAAACAGAACCAATCTACAGAGAATTGTGAAACTGGTGGGTTTCAGATTACCCAGGATTTCTTTTGAGCCAAAACAAATGCAGAGGTTAGTTGCTCTTTCCCATAGGTATCTAAGGGAAAAGGGGAATTTTCATTGTGCTGCAAATACTTTCTTTCTGAAAAGAATGCCATGGGCCTGATAAGAGAAAACTTGTTCTTAATCTGCATCTCTAAGTTATTTACATGAGTTGAGCATACCAATGAGTTGGTATTTCCCTAAACTAAAATAGTTCTTCCCCCATACCAATTGTTTGCCTGCATTTGCAATTAAGTAAGGTAAAGTAAAGCACTAAGTTAGCTAGTCTCTACCCTGGTCTTTTCATTAAATCTATTAGCAGAATTCCTGTCCAACTGTTTGTTCAAAAGTCCTGTTAACAGTAAGCCATAAAAGTAAAGCTATTGAAAGTATGTGAACATTCTAAATGCCCTGGACCATTTTATTTAAACCTGTTTGCTTCTCTCTGAAATCATCTACTGCTGCCCTCTGGGAATGATCTCACTATGTAGGTATGCAAAACCACAGATTCATTCACAAAAAAAAGTAGGATCCTGTTTTATTTGTTGACATTGGACAAGCTTATAGGTTTAGATTAATGCCATTGACAAACCCAAAGACAAGTAAGAAAGCAAATTTTGTCTGGAATGTAGACTTCCAGGAAGATGGATTAGCATAAAAACCTATGTACAATTTTAAGATTTATAAGGTATTATAATTCATATTCATATATGCTTTCCATACAATAAATATTATGGTTAGCTCTTTTAATACTCTTCCTGGAAATGGTAAAAATAATCCCATTCCTGAAGAGCAATGCAACCTCTGTGTAGCTTTAAGTCTATTTGAAATCTTCAAAATTCTTTCTCTGCTCCCTTAGGAAAGGTGTATAAAGTAGTAGTCAAGACGACTGAAGTCACTGTCTGTCTTCCTAACCCACTGTCTTCCTCCCCCAACTCTTTTCCTGCTCACAGTGTAAGCAGGTTGCCTTTCTCATTATCTCTGTGCATCAGTTTTTCAGCTAACAATAACCTTTAACAATAAAGGTTAAAATAGGTTCACACCTCTTCACTTCAATTAAGTAACATGAAGTAAAGCACTAAGTTAGCCAGTCTCTACCCTGGTCTTTTCATTAAATCTACTAGCAGATTTTCTATCCAACAGTTTGTTCAAAAGTCACCACATCCTCCCTACCACCTAAGCAAAGTAATCCTCTACCCTAGCCCACGGGGCTCCCTCCACTTCACTCTCCACCCCGCATCCTCCACTCTGGACACCGCACAAAAGACTACCATCTATCCCTAACATATGGTAAGGAGAGAGATGACTTTTCTTCATGAGGTTATGGAGAGCCTTGGGATCACCTGCTGTTCCCCAGAGTTTTCTTTTGTCCTCACTGCTTGGTTGAAGCTTCCTCACTACTAGATGCCTGCAGGGGAAGGAAGGAGGTAAGGGATGTGACTCAGTGCTGGGACATTACTGTCTTTGCCCGTTATTAACCAGAACCTAGTCCCACAGCCTCACCCAGCCACAGCCAGTTTCGAACTAGGTCACCATGCTTCCAAATCTAACTCAGTGGATTCTTTTAATAGAAAGAAGATGAGGAGAATAGACACTGGGAAACAATTAGCAATTCCTGCCATGTATACACTAGTCTAATGAAAAAGATAATTTTAAAAATGAGTTAAAATAATATTTAGCCTTTAGGGCTATTTTGGGATTAAATGAGCTCTATCCCCTTAGGAACTTTCAATAAACTTAACTTCTTGGTGTGATTTAGGTTTCACAGCAAAATTGAGAGTAGGGAGATACAGACTTTCTCATGTAGCCCACAAATAGCCGTCCCTTTGCAGCACCCCTGACCAGATGGTATGTATGTTTGTTACAATTAATGAAGGTTCCTTGGCACATCATAATTACCCAAAGTCATAGTTTACATTGGCATTTATTCTTGGCATTGTACTGTCCATGGGTTTTGACCTATATAGCAAATACAGTGACAAATGTCCACTGTTGTGATACTGTTCACAGTAATTGCCCTAAAACTCCTCTGTATTCAACTTGTCACCCTGCCTCTTCCCTAGCCCTGCCAATCACTGACCATTTTGATGTCTCCATAGTGTTTGTTTATTCCACAACACCATATAGTTGAAATCACAGTATTATGCTAGGAAAAGCTTTTACTTCTAAGTGGTAGTTTCCCTTTCATTTATTTTTCGTGATTTTTTTAGGCTTCCGTTTCAAATATTCTCTAAGTGCTATCATTGTTGACTGCTTATTCTTTGAGATCCTATTTATTCAGGTCACTGTGCTGTTTTAATTCTTTGAAGTTATGGAAAACAATGTATCTGAACTATTCATGTCTATCTCTTTGAACAAGTCTTTATATTATATAGATCTTTCATTTGTTTCTGGCTTATATGCACCTTGCACTTATTTACTTATAGTACTTATGTTTAGGTTCTGTACTTTGTGTAGTACTCATAGTTTCACATCATACACAATATTATTTAGTAAGTCAGGTGATGTAGGGAGAATAAATTGTATTACCAATTTTGTACTGTTGTTTTGAAACCATTTCAACAAATGTTTTATTTCTTTTGTCCTGATATTTCATTTTTCCCTTAGTGTTTGATATTTAAAAGCTTTAAACAGCTTAATAAAAGCCCCTAAGTGATGGGATTTTGACCCTAAAAATAGAAGTTACTGCCCCACCTCCATCATTTCCCCTTAGAAAATTTTCCATGTCTGAGGTTATAATTCAGAAAAAATGCAAATGAGCAGTAAATATAGTTTCTCTTTAAGCTCCACTTTTTCTGCCATTATTATGTTCCATTGAGTTTATACAAAGACATACTATGAGTTACTTGTGTTACTATGTAGTCACCTCTAAGTCTTACCACTTTAATCAAAGTATTTCGATAGAACAGACACTTTAGGGAAATTGATTTCCTGCTCAAATTATGAAAATATATTTGTCATCTCTCAGTTTTGTCCCGTTCATTCCAATTTAATGTCATTGGTTAGACTTTAAATACTTTAGTATGTAGTTAAGTACATACTAAAATGAATTAACTTTATACATAGATTCACCTATAAATGAATAAATGACAACATCAACTTTACTTCTTTGTATTTATTTTCAGTTTGGGTGGGTTCTGAGAAAGGAAATTGGAGAAAAAGGACATTTTATTGAAATAAATAAACAACTTACTAAAAAGAAAAAGAGCAGCTCAGAGATGAGTTATAAGTTAAATCAGAGATCAAGAGCCGTCTCTCAAATGAGGTTCGTTCCATTGTTGCCAGCCCTGTAGCAAGTTGCTTAAATAGCAACTGACCTGAAAACTGGGGGTTTCCACCAAGATCAACTCCAAGTCAGGCTAAATAGCAACTATTTCCCAGGGATGGGGCATTTCCTGAAAGTTCCAAATCTGATGAGGAGTGACAACATTCAAGAGATGGAACATTCCGCAGAGCTCCAAAGCAGTGGCTGTGAGGCCTAGTACTTGTCACAGTTACTGTGCCAGGGTCTCCAAACAGTATGAGCTCTGAAGTGGTTAATTTTCAGAACTTGTGCTAGTATTTTGTTTGTTTTTATGCAAGTTTTGCCCAAGTTCTCACTCTGCCAGTTGGGAAGTGCTACCTCAAGGAATCATTTTTATCCCTTCACTTAAAAACCAATCTTTTTCACCACCATAATTATTTTTTATACTTCCCTAGCTAACCTGGTAAGATAATCAAGTTCTGTTTAATTGTTTATTTTTTCATTTATTCAATAGCTTCCTGAGCATCCTAGAACATAGCTTAGCTATGTACTGCAGAGAATATTAAAGAAACAGCACCCTTAAGGATGCCTTTAGTCAAATTGAATAAAATAGACTTAACACAGAATACAATAATTACACAAATACAAAAGCTTGAATTATAGAATAAGTTCCATAAAAAGCTAGAAATAGGTAACTCAAACAGTTCTAAGCTTTTATTAAGTGATACTTTACCTAAAGATATCATGGAATGTCCCATGAAGTTATGGCTAATGTTAAGATAGTCACAGATGATAATATTCTATTTTAGTTTCTGAATATATATATTAAAGATGTCAGCTTATCGAGAATGTTCTAAGAACTTAATTACATAATTGAATTGCTGACACAGGTCAATGGGATACATTTTAAACATTCTTCAAATCTTATTTTATCATTGACCTCTGGTCCTCTTATTAATTTCTTTAATATTCCTTACAGTGGATAGTTAAGGTGTGTTCTAGGAGGCTCAGGAGGCTATCAATTAAATGAAAAACTAATGATTAAACGGAATTTGATTATCGCCGATGGCATCACTAGCATTAATCATTATCACTTTTCTTTACAGGTTACAGAACAATCATGTTTGCCTGTACTGTTATTATTACCCACTTAAAAGTTATAATGAGAGTAGCATTATTGTTGGAGGGCGAGGATAGCATTCCACACAGTGGAGAAAACGGAACGACTAAACCCAGAAGCTCATCTATATTAACAGACTGGCATTGTGGCTATTTTCAGGATTGCAAAGTGTTAACTGTTATTTCATCTGTGAGCAAGCTGGTCGTGTCCATATTTGGTACACTAGAAGATGTTGAATGAAAGAAAGGGGCATCTGTGGAAGCCCAACGAGAGCTAACATCTTCCAAATAAATGTCTTGGCAAAAATAAACAATCGGAGAACAGGTCTGTTCAATTCTACTGTTGACTCTAAAAATAGTTATACGTGAAAATAGAGTCAAGTGTTTTTATAAAGTACTTTGGCAAAAAGAAGTGCTATTCCAATGAGGTTTAAGTCCCAGGAATTCAAAGAGTTGGGCAAAGCAACTAAATGGCTAAGTTATAAACACAGATTGCTAAAGGAAGAAGCATTAGTATTAATGACACACGCGGTGGGAGCCCCAGAACAGTGCACCATAAATCTGATGGACAATATCAGCAAGACAGAAAATAGCAGCAGAAACCAAAGGCCTGAAAAACTTGCTGAAAAAAGACCAGTGGGGAGCAGTGAATAACTTAGCAGGAATAGTAATAGACAATACCAGTTGGTCTTTCTACGTGACCAGAGCATTACAATTTGAAAGTAGTCAAATAAAGATGAAATACTAGATGTGAAAATGCATTCTATGTGTTTACTGGAAGGTAGTTCATGTTAATCCTTTTAAATCTCTGCTCAGTATTAAAGCTTAGAGAATCCTTCACATGGCAGCAAGGAGTCATTTTTCAAAGGGGGTGTAATGGAAGGATAATCCTAATATTTGTTGCTTGATTTTTAGTCCTCATTCAGCTCATGTGAATTTGGGACTCGTTTTGCAGGTTGATTATGAAACATTATAAATCTCAAAATTTAGTCAATGCATACACAAGAGTGAATTCTATATTATCCATCATGGGAAGTGAGGGAACATGGATGATGAAGCCTCAGCCCCAGAAATGATGTTGCCTTTTTCTATACATGTCCTAGTTCTGGATACCAGATGCTACAAGTTCTTTTTACAGTAATATATTTTGTAAACAAGAGTAAAGAGTGACTTAACACATGATGAGAAAAAGGACTTATCTTGAATTAAAAAAAAAAAGTGTCACACAAGTGTTCAGAAAAAAATGATCATAAGACCATGGAATGAAATGGAAAGTGTTCTTAGAAAATTTCAGAATTGAAGCAAATATGTACTTTTGATACAGCCCCATGATAGGATAAATGTAATTGAAAAAAGTCGCAAATATGGAGACTGTATTAGAGAGTATGTGGCCAAATGATATGAAAGAACTACACATAAGGGAAATTCACATAAGGTATGGTGAAGATCAACCTACATTATGACCATTTCAGAAAAAGAGAAGTGGTTTGAAAGCTATCAGAGCTGTCCACATGGATTCTGATTCTTCACTCATCCAGAATCAAGACACCCTCTGTATTTCCTTTGGTAGGCATGTAATTGATCAGTCCAATGAAAAAGGAACAGTAAAGACTTTGGGAGTCAGCACTGACTACTGTATTTCCTTTTCTTCCCTTGTGGTAAACTGCAGAAGCATGGTTCAAGAATAAGATTTTAATATTGTTCTACTGCAGGGTATCAGTTCTATGTGGATTCTAGAAAGAAATCAAACTCAGAAAAAGAGATTAAAAATGTGATTGCTGGGTGTGGAGGGAAACTAGAAAAGGTTAGTGAGAATATACAAATTTTCAGTTTTAAGAAGATTAAAATCTGAATAACTAATGTATAAGTAACATGGTGACTATAGGTGAATACACTGTGTTATATAATTGAAAATTTATAGGAAAGCAGAACAAGAATGGTCTCAACAAAAAAAGGAAAAGCAAGAGCTAAATATATGAGGTGAGGGATATGTTAATTAGATGGTGAGGATCCTTTCACAATGTATGTATGAAATTACCGCGATGTACACTTTAAATACATCTTACAATTTTATATGTCAATTATACCACAATAAAGTTGAAACAGAAAAAAGGAGGCTTCATTAGTTTGGGTTCATGAGTTACTATAATCTGCAAAACCCTGATTACCCATGTTGGATTATAGTGTTAGCAAGAAATAAACTTTCATGTGTCAATCCACCCAGATTTTAATACTGCAGTATAAGTTAGTGGTGTGGAAAATATTTCAAGGAATACAGGTTATCCCAAAAGTCTTAGTGTGGCTTTAAGCTTTAGTAAGTTTAGAAGTATACATGATACCAACATAAAGAACAGTATTTGAAAGCTTAATTATATACATTTCTTCTCTCTATATTTATTTCTGTTAATCTTACTAGTGCATTTTAATTATTTTTTTTCTTTCAGAGTGTGCCATCTTAATTTGGAGGTACTAAAAACAATTATAATTTGTTTGAAATTTGCAAAACTAATGTAAAAACATAGCTTTCAAGTGATGTTTTCCTCAAAAATTTATGAGCTACTTGAAGAAGGAGACTGTCCTATATTTACTCCCTTTTTAAACTCAGATATGATGCTGACATTGTATTTAAAAAGCTTTCTTGGTCAGAGCTGAATTATTAGTGCTTTCAATGTTGCCATGTAGCTCATGTAGACTGATTTACCTGACTAAGAATTATGATTGCAACCGTTTAGCATCTTCATATATATCTGCACAATTAAAAAGGTTTCTAGGGTTTCTTTACTTTTAATAGCATGGCTTTTATTTCAATCAACTGCATAGACTACTGAATGTATTGTAAGTTAAATTTGGGACTGAACAATTGTAAAAGAGATGATTGATAGAAGCCATTATATAATTATGTCAAAGTAATCCTTTATAAACTGGTTTAGAAATGACATAACAGTATTTTACAATTAAAATGAAGTTCAAATTGAGACATCTGAACATGTAACTGACAGGGTTTTACTCTTTCTCTCTTTGAAAGTAAAGTGATCAGTCATGTTCTGGCAAATGAATTACATACAAGAGACTGAGTGCACAAATATCTCAGCTTAAATCTCCTTTTAAATTACCATAATTCTTCTTCTACATTACATACCCAGTTCTATCCAGAAAATATATGTGGTCCTTTAAAACCTCTGAAGATGTTTCCACTTCATCTTTAATACAGAAGAGAGGTGATTGAGGGACTCTTTTAAAGTAAATCATGTAAGTGCAAGTGATTCTAATCCTCTTTGGTTTACACTTTAGCTCCAGTCTTTGACTAATTGTTATCACTCTGCTGGTTTTCACCTACTTCCCTTACTCCTGTTCCTCAGTTTCCTATGCTGATTCTTCTTTATCCTCTTGTCTTTGATTATGGATAATTTCTTGGATTCAGTCATAAACACTATTCATTTACTTTTCTTGATGTACTCGTAAATTCATATGGCTTAGCATATGATCCCTATACTGACAAGTTCCAATTCAATGTCATCAACCTTAAGCAATTTTCTGAGCTCCATATTTCCATTTTCAATTTTCTGCCAGACTTGCCAACTGGAATTCTCGGCAAGCTCTGCAAACAGCATGTATCAAAACAGATCTTATTTGCATTGGGCATTTCTTGTCAGACCTGATACCAGAGTTTTTCTATTCAAGTTTTAGAGAAGCTTATTTTAAGTATTAGGAAGTCATGAATGCTATTTTCAAACTAACCTCTCTCCATAAATGGCATCAGAATCTCCTGGGGAAGGAAATTTGGAAAATGGGCATAATTTTTTTTTTCTTAAGTAAAGCATCTTAATGGGCCCTCCCTGCTGACACAGCTGGTTAAAGTGCAGAATTATGAAGCTACTCTCCACTCTTTGGTAGGAGTTCCTTCCCAGACAGGGGTGTAGCCCACATAGAGCAACAAACCTCTCCTGTCTCATCTGCTGCTCCCCTCAGTGTACTTCATCAGTCTGCTTTTTCTGCTCCCTGCTCTGTCTTTGGTGAATCAGTCCTCTGCACCTCTGGCCTGTACCCCAGATCTATATGCATAAATAATCTTTTTTTTTTTTTTAAAGCATCTTATGGGTGTTTTTACCCAATGATCTCCAACTGAGAATGACTCATGGGTATCTAAACTCCTTCTTTCTTCCTTCCTTGCAACTGTCACCACCTCATGTGATTAAATGTGCGTGACACAACAGTGAGGAATTTCCTTTCATATCAATATGAAAGAGAAAACAAGCCGCACAGTTCTGTGGAATTGTCCTAATTTGAATGCCTTTAATATCTACTTCATGTTAAAAATCTCCAACATCTGTTTCAAGGTTTTTACTATGATTCAACTGCCTTTCTTCAAGTTACCAACCCTTCTCTGACTTCCACCATAGACTAATTAATGACCTCTCTTTAATCCTTTTTCCAATCCTATCACCCTAACACTGGTACTAAGTACATAAATATAAATTATGTGTGTGCATGAGTTATACTTAAATTATATATGTATTTTCAATATGCTTCAATTATATGTGTATAATTGAAGTACAATTTAAATGGATTAAAATTTGTGAGTAGTATGTAATTTGATGAGTTTTGGAACTGTAGAGAGCTGTGAGGCCATCATGGTATAGAACATTTCAAGCACCTCAGTTTTCTTGAGCCTCTATAAATGTACATCCAATCTCCCAACCTCCAGCTTGTGGCTACCACTGATTTGATATATTTTTTTAAAGATTTATGTATTTATTCATACAGAACTGGGGTATAGGCCAGAGATGTGGAGGTGAGAGGATTCACCAGAGACAGAGCGGGGAGCAAAATAGGCAGATGGACGAAGTACACCGCTAAGGAGAGCAGCGGGCGGGTCAGGAGAGGTCTGCCAGCCATGTGGTCACCTCGGGGCAGGCTGGGATCAAACTCATACTGAAGTGGCTTTAGCTTCTTAGTGATGTGCTTTAACCTGCTGCGCCACCAGGGAGGTCCCTGATTTGATATTCTTAATATGGTATTTAAAATGAATTTTAAAAAATAGATCCTAGATGATACATTTATGTCATTGAATATAATTTTTTTGTGATTCATCCACATGATTGAACATATAGGTATATTGTTCCTTTTCGCTACTTAATAGTTGTTCCAAATTATGGCTATTACATAATTTATTTATCCATTCACTAATTGTTATGCATTAGAAGCATTTCCAGTTTTCAGCTAATATGAATACAAATATTTATATGGCCTTGCATTTCCACTTCTGTTAGATATTGTAGCAGAGTAATGTTTTTTGTGAAGTGACTACCATTTTGCATTCCCACCACCCATGTACAGGCATTCCAGTTTTTCCTTATCTGTTTCAATATTTGGAGTGGTGGTCTTAAGTTTTCATCATTCTAGTAGGCATATAGTGGTGTTTCATTGTAGTTTTAATTTTCATTTTCCTGAAGACTTACGACATTGACTATTTCTTTGTGAATTGTGTCTTTTACAATTTTTTGTGTATTCTTTTCAGATTTTTGTCTTCTAATTATCTAGTTTATGATCTGACGTGTTTTCCAGATGTATGCTTCTTACATATTTTTCTCCAAGCCTTTGACTTATATTTCAATATGTGGCCATTGTAGGTTGAGTTTTATCACTTAGTATGATGTCCATGAGAAATATCTAAGTTGCTACATGTATCAACTATTTGTTCTTCTTTCCAGTATGTCCAGTGTCCTTTTAAGAAGTGAAAGTTGAAACTTTCATTTGTGTTTCAGAAACACAAGGGATGATGCCATGCAAAGATAAGAGTACATGTCAGTGTCAGTGGGTGCTTCTAAATGCCAAGGAATGCCAAAAATCGCAAGCAAACCATTAGAAATGAGGCAGAGGCTTGTAATAAATCCTTTCTCATAACTCTTAGAAGGAACCAAAACAGAAGACTTGGACATTGAACCTCCTGTAAAACAACAAATTTCTGTTGTTTAAGCCACTAAACTTGTGGTATTTTATCACGTCAATCCTAGCAAACTAATATGCCCATTATTTCATTTCAGGAGTTTTTAATTTCCATTGAATGGGTGTTGAATTCCATTTAATGCCTCTTGACCTCAATTCATAAAGTCACATGAGTTTTTCCTCTAGCCTATTGACATAGTGGATTATAATGATTGATTTTTTAAGTAGCTTTATATACTGAATTAAATCCTATTGGTCATGGTATAATCAATTTCTGTACATTGTTAAATTCAGCTTGCTACCATTTTATTGGAGATTTTTAAGTTTACATGCATGAGGCTCTTGGTCTCTAGTTTCCTATTTTGGGGCACTGTTTTTCTCTGGTTTTATCAGTACAATAGTGGCTTCTGACTAAAAAAAAATGAAAGTAATTCATTTTCTGAAAGTTTGTAGAATTAATATTACTTTTTTAATGTTTGGTAGAATTCTCTAGTGAAAATATTTGTGCCTGGATTTTTTTTTTTAGGAGTCTTCAAATTACAAATAACATTTCCTCCAGTTATAGGAATATTTAAATGGCTTCATTTATATTGAGTGAATTATAATAATTTGTGATCTTTGAGGAACATTATTTTCAAATATATGTGTGTAGGGTTGTTGCCAGGATATCCTTCTATCTCTCTGGTGTTAGCAGGATCTGTAACAGTAACTCTTATATTGTTTCTAATATTGATAATTTGTTTCCTCTCTTTTTTTTCTCATTAGTTGTACTAGAGTTTTGTCAATAATATTGCTCTTTTCAAAGAAAAAGCTCTTTATTTCATTGACTTTCCCTTTCGCTAAATATTTCAATTACATTGATATTGACTCATATTTATTTCCATTAATTCAAGTTGAATGTATCTTTCTCTTCTAGTTTCCTCAAATGGGACCTAAGAGGCTAATATACAACTTTTTCTGTTTTCCATCATGAGAACTGTGTGCTATGAATTTCTCTCTCAACTATATTTTAACATATGTTGAACTTTCTTCTTATTCAATTTTTAAAAATTTGCCTTAAGATAGCCTCTTTGACTCAAGGATTGTTTATTACATATTCTGAGTATTCAGAAAATTTTTGCATATTCTGCCCTGGATGAGCTATGATGATCCTGTGAATATTATCACTTAGAAGAAAACTATGGAAATAACTATGAAATTGGCCACCATTGTGCTGCTGGAATCATAATTAAAAAAATAAAAATAAAAGACATTCCTATAAGTCTAAGAATCCCCCTTGTAAAGATCAATTATAAAATTCTGTTTAAAACTCCTAAACTTTATCTTGGAATCATACTAAAAAGATCATAAAAGGGTTTAAAAATTGGTATAAATCAACAAGATCAGTGTATACAGAAGAAAGATGATAATTAAATTTTAGTAGCAAAATGTCAAATGAAGTTATGACTGATTTAACAAAAAGAAACAGAAGCTTAATGAAGCAGAATGGGAATTTCTAAAGCAAACATATCCCATTGCAAAAGCCTAGTGAAGATCAGGACAGTTCAGCTGGAAATAGGACTAGGCACAGGTACTATGAAAAGCAGAGAATTAGTCAATATTCTGGAAATAGTAGTTCAAACACTAGATATACTCTCAGCTCCTAATGATCAGGTACTTACTCCTTACACCCCAGCAAGAAGGTTAGAGCTTACTTTCTAGAAAAGTTGAAAATGAGATACAAAATAAACAGATAATGGTTAAGTCCATCAAAATGAACAAAGGTGCTCAAAGTAAAAGTATTTATAAACTGTGGGGTCTCTTGACACATTCAGTTTTGAGTATGTAGAAAACAATCTCATACTCCTTTTGGACAGGACATTATTATAATTCCTCTCTGGAAAACTAGTTAGTGCAACAAAAAGAATCCACAGATATTGTCCTCCTTCAATATTGGTTCTCCAGCGAGACAAACCAGTCTGATCATAGCATAGGCAAGTTCAGAAGTGGAAAACCTGTCTCCATTCACTTGAGCACCAAGGTGATTTTCATCCTTTCTTAAAGGAGAATGGATAGCCCCTAGACACTACCCAGGAGAAGAAATTTGGTAACACAAAAGGCACAGAACACACACCACAAAAATTAAAGCAGAGATAATGAAAAGAATAGAACAACTTTTTATAACATTTATAATTGAAGACAAGTTAAATTTACTACATATAAAAAGGAGGCAATAGATTACAAAACAAGAAATTTTTTTTTATTACAAAGTTTATTTTTACATCATTTTGCACATTTTTTTTTCCATCTCGATTGTAATCCCCGCGGGTTTCCCATCACCAGATCACCCCTGTGCCACCACCCTAGTCCCATGCATTTCCCTCCCTTCCCCCCCCCCCATTTTTGATCCCATTCCCCACTCCGCCCCCACAGAATGTCTCTGGTATATGTTTGTTCATTATTTTTGTTATTTTCTCGCCTGGTCCATTATACTCCTGCGATGAGTGAAACCATCCAGTATTTTTCTTTCTCTTTCTGGCTTATCTCACTAAGCATGATCTTTTCCAGCTCCATCCAAGTTGCTGCAAAAGACATGTGTTTCTCTTTTTTGGTTGCTGAGTAATATTCCATTGTATATATCTACCACATCTTTTTTATCCAGTCATCTACTTTTGGGCATTTGGGCTGCTTCCATGTTTTTCCAATTGTAAATAAAGCAGCAATAAACCTGGGGGTACAGGTATCTTTTTCAATCAGTGTTTTTGTGTCTTTTGGATAGATACCTAGGAGTGGGATTGCTGGGTCGTAGGGAAGCTCCATGTTTAGCAGCTTGAGGAACCTCCAGACAGTTTTCCATAGTGGTTGTACTAGTTTGCATTCCCACCAGCAGTGCAGGAGAGTTCCTTTTTCTCCACATCCTCGCCAACAATTGTTGTTGCTAGTTGTTTGAAGATGTGCCATTCTCACTGGGGTGAGGTGGTATCTCATTGTGGTTTTAATTTGCATCTCCCTTATTACGAGTGATGCAAAACAAGAAATTTTTTAAAGGAGAATTTAGGAGGAACTTGAAGGAAAAAAATAGAGAAATAAAGGAAATAAATCTTATTTTTATTAGGTCTTATATAACTTTCAATTTTTAAATTATGCAAGCTTTTTTTTTTTTTTAACAGATTGAAAGTATCAGGGTGGAAACTGGGGATTAACTCAACCAGACATGCAACTTCATAAGAAACTGGAAGCTTTCCTGGAAAAGAAAAGGGTGTGTAACAGGCAGGAGGGCTGTCACCTAGACAAGATTGTCTCTGGACTGCTCTGGTGAGGATGGTTTTCAAGTAAGCATCAAAACTTTTGTTTCAGGAGACAGGCTATCAGAAACTAGGGCTATGGCACAGAATGGTATGGCATACAATATGCAGGGAGGCTTTGAACTATGGTTATAAAATGCCAGTTAAAGGGACTAGGCACACTTTTAGATGGGCAAAGTCACCATCACTGTAGAAGCTTTTCAGCTTCCATGATTAGTAATTATACATAGTATGAAGGTATCCAGTGAATGCATTTTGATAACAGGAGGATATTTAGAAACATGGTAGGACAGCTGATTAAGATATCTATGTATATATTAAAATTCATTCCTGGTGAACCTGGCAAAAATTTTTGGTACACAATTTTAAAAAATGCTAGTTATGGCTGGTTACTGCTAAATCTATCAACAGCAACACACTACTGAGTATCTTAGCTGATATGTAAGTTATTTGCACTGGCCTTCCCTGGTAGCTCAGAGGTTAAAGCACAGCACTAAGAAGCTAAAGCTACTTCCACATGAGTTTGATCCCTGCCTGCCCCGGAGGTGACTGCGTGGCTTGGCGGACCTCTCCTGACCCGCCCACTGCTCCCCTCAGCAGTGTACTTCATCAGTCGGCCTGTTCTGCTTCCCACTCTGTGAATCCTCTCACCACCCCTGCATCTCTGACCTGTACCTTAGTTTGTATGCACAAATAAATAAATCTTTTTTTTAAAGTTATTTACACATCTTCTTCCTATCCCACTAATTGTATATATTCATTCAACAAAGTTTTAACAGCCTCCAGTAATTGATTGACACTGTGTTGTAGTGCAGGTAACAGGTAACAGATATGTTACCTATTATATGGCCAGCTATATTGTTTGTCTTCATGGAATTTATAATCAAACTGAGAAACTTTTAAGAGTGATAAACACTTTCACGAAGAGTGAAAGTCATTATAATTGTGGGGGGCAAAGAGAGAGTGACTTAACCTAGTTGTACCTTACATATAATGTGATTGTTAATACTTATGGCAGAAAGGATGTCCATGAAAGTGAGATTTGAGCTGATATCCTAATGGAGGTATATGATTTATTTATGCATATAGAGGGTTAGATGTCAAGTTTTTTTTTTTTATTTTAATAAGTTTATTTATGCATTTAACTGGGGTACAGGCCAGAGGTGCAGGGGTGGTGAGAAGATTCACCAGAGACAGAGTGGGGTCAGAACAGGCTGGCTGAAGAAATACACTACTGAGGGGAGTAGTGGGTATGTCAAGAGAGTCTGCCCCACCACCATGTGGTCACCTCCAGGTGGGCGGGGATCAAACTCTAGCTGAAGTGGCTTTAGCTTTCTTAGTGCTGTGCTTTAACCCGCTGTGCCACCAGGGAGGGCCCGGATGTCAAGGTGTTTTAAGCAGAAGGAACAATGTTTAATGACCTTGTTGGGATGTGCAGTGACCTTGGGGGCATGGTGCCTTCGAGGAATGAAAGGGTGTCTATCTTGGTCCACCAGTGGTAAGAAAGAGGAAACAGCACATGCTGGAGATGGACTGGCAGCCCTGGTTGGGCGTGCAGGACTAATGGACATCCCATGGATTGAAGGCTTTATTCTAGAAGCAGTGGGAAGGGTATGAAGCACTATCTGGTCAGGTTTGAATTCTTGAAATATTTCTTTGACTTCTTTTTGAAAACACAGTGTGGGAGAGGAAAAGTTGTCTCAAGAATTGAGTAGACTTGTGGAGATATTTGCAGTTTGCTGAATTTTTACTGAATCTCCTATGGTTTTTATGTTGGGTGCTTTTTTTCTTTAGTAGGAATTTAGAATAGTTTAAATGAGTTTCTTCAGGGCCGAAGAAAACTAAGTCATGGAAATCTGAAGTCATAGTTAGTAACCAACAAGTAATAGGCTAGGGGAAGACTGTGTGTGTGTATTTGTGGTGCACAACACTCATACCTTTGTTGAGGGAAGGAGAGCGAGGAAGGAAGGGCAGGAGGCTTGGAAGCTGATTCTCTCCAGAGTGTCCTTTATTTCTCCTCCTGCTCTGGTTCCTCCCTCCCCAGAGAGCTCTTGCCTGGGGCCCTTGGGCTTGTCAGGACAACTTCTCAGCTGTGATGTTTTGTGTAATGCACTCAGTATCACAAAGCAGCATAATTTCCTTCCTGAACTATCAACCTATCTCTTGTGTAATTTTATTATTTTAAGTTTAAAAATGAATATGTAAACTGGGGTCAAAAGGTCTGTGTTTTGATAAGAAAATGAGTTTAGAAAGTTGAGGGCATGCCTTCCTTTTTCCTGATATAAACCTGTGTCTTATTTTAAGTATTACATCAATCAAGTAAGTTGGATATTTAAAAAGTTTCAAGTAAGATCTGAAATTTCTCTACCAGAAAACCCTTCATTTTTTTTTTCCTTTTTTATTCAAACCTGAGCTACTTAAACTGTATGGGAAAGAAGCTTGTATAGAGACAAAAGCAGACAACTCAGTCTGTGTCAATTTCTGACCTCTTGTTCAATTACTGTTTACACGTGACATTACAGAGCAGCCGGGGACCATGGCCGTCAGGTGCTTTTCTTTCAGGGTGATAGTTACAAATTGGCAATGATAAAGCACACACCAATACAGTGGACAGATAGGTTTCAGAAGCTAGAAGTGCACACATAAAGGGATTTAACCCCAATTTGGGAGTTGTTTCAGTTTTCCCTTGTTTGTGTAGAATTCTCCTGGAGCAGCCTGGTGCAGACAGGGCCTAAAGTCTGTCTCCCGAGGTCCTGACTCACCCAGGTGATGATTGCCCAAAAGCGTGGCCAGAGCTCTGCCTCTGATGCCCTGAGCTAGGGCATGAGGGAAGGGAGAGGAGCTAGGCAGCCATTTTGTGAGACTTTAGAAAGAATGGTGCATTTTGGAGCTTCTGTGGCAGGTACAACATGGCTGCAAAACAGAACTTCAACACTCCCCCTCCCATTAAGTACCCCAAGGTGGGAGCAGTCCTCAGTCTCAAAGGTAGGGGAAGGCCTCTTCCACAGCCTTCAGCTCCTTCAGTGGCAACCATACCTTGAATTCATGGTCAGTAACTGGACCCTCTCTCTTTCCCTCTACCTGCTAATTCTTTCCCTTCCATTGATCCATTGGTTAGAATAAATTTTCTGCTGCATCAAAGGCCCCTTTATTTACATTTGGCTGTACTCAGAACTGGGTTTGGGTTCCAGCGAGGTTTCAAACCTATGATATAATTTTAGGCCCTTTGCCTGATAACACTGCCAGGCTCAGCAATGGCAAGTCCTCAGATAAATCCGTTTCATTACAATGTTGATGCTCCCCATGTCTTTCTAGTCATGTCCAGGGACTCTGGTTTCCTCCCACATCCAAAAGATGTGCATGCCTCGTTATTGGTGTGCCAGCATTTTCCAGTGTGAGCGAGTGTGGGAGACTGTCCAGTCCAAGCAAGTATGGGAGATTGTCCAGTGTGAGCGGGTGTGGGAGAGTGACCCTTCTGAACAAGTGTGGGATTGTGCCTTGACACAGACAGAGTACTGTCTAGGGTTGGGTCACTTGATGAGCCCTGAGTTAATGGGTTAGATAGCTCTACCCGTGTCCATGAATGAATGAATGAACAGACACAGATTACTGTTTAATATTCGAAGTGATTTGGTCTTTTATTGAGATGTTTGGTGATGTTTTTGTGACCAGAAATATGTAATAGGAACTTGTTTATATCAACTAGCTTATGATTTTGCAATATGTTGGCTAGCTTAGAGTTGCAGTTTCCAAGAACCTTACGAAGACATTAAGTGAGAATTTATTATTTTCAAAAACTGAGGAAAAAAGATAAGCACCTCCCAAGGACAGAGAAGACATGATTATCTGGGGAGTTAGGGGTAGTATTAATTCATACAGAGGTCTGACAAGAGGATGGAGGTAATAACAGTAGTTCAGATTGACAGCATAAGTACAGTGAGATCACATGTTAATAGTTTAGCTCATGGTAACTTGTGGGCAAAATGGAGCTTTCTGAACTGTTCAACAAAATGCTGTAGTCACTCATTTTACACTTTGGACATCTTTATGTAAACATTGGAGTGGTGAGGAGACAAGCAAATCAGTTAGGAAACTGTTCAAATAATCCTGGGAGAGTAGTGATGTACCTTGTCTTAGGGCCAAGAAATAAGAAGTATTACCTAAGATAAGAAACAATTTAGGGGCTGCTTAAGAGGACTGAGTAATTTGGATAAGAGGGTGGGAAAAGAAAAATAGTCAAAGATCATGCTCAAGTCATCTGGTTTGGAAGCTAGATGGGTATAAATGAACTTGTGTGTGTGCTACTGTGGGGACATCCAAAGAGATTTCTAATAAAAAAATTACACTTAGAGAGACTGGAGTTCAATGAGGTTGAGGGTAGATGGAAGGTGGTCTTATGATCAAAGACTTTTTAAGTTTGCAAGTGACATAAACACTTATCTGAACAATTAAGGAAATATCTTAACTCATGGTATGGAAAAATCTGAAAGTATACATAAGGCTCCAGACCCATCAGGATCCAAGGACTTAAATGCTTTGATTAAGAGTCAGGGTTTTTTTCCCCCTACTTACCCACAATGATAACCTCATTTTTCTGACTTCCAGCAATTAAAAAAAAAAAGTGTGCATTATTCTGATTGAATAATGCTCCATCTCAGCAAACAAATAGAATACTCCCTTAATGATTTCAGCATAGTCTTAGTAAAGAATCTCTTTGGCTCTGCTTGACCTGAGTTGTGGACATCCCTAATTCAGCCACTGAGACCAGGTTGCTGGGATGAAAATGTCCACTGTGATGATGTAACCTAATGTTTTGCCAGCAAGCACAGGGCAGGTTCTTTGTCAATTCAGAGACATGGTGAAAGGAGAGTCCTGGAGCCCTCAGTGGCTTTTTCAGGCTTTAATGAACTTTCTACAACTGTTGTAGGGCAAGCCTGCAGGCTGGCAGCTCACCTGGCCCCCCAGGGTATCTTGACTCATTTTGTGTCAAGTCCCTGCTGCATTCAAGGCTACAGGTCATAGTCACAGAGGCCAATGATGTAAAAGCCTCAGCATCTCATTTACCCACACCTAAAGATGTATAAGATAAGCATGAGTAATTGAGAAAAAGTTAGGAAGGTGCAGAAATGATGATTTTAAAGAAACAGAAGACTATTTTCAAGAAAGAAGTCATGATCAGTTGTAGCTAATGATGGTGTTACATCAAATGGAAAACAAATGATGTAAAGTGTTGATTTGAGTTACTCACAGAATGATGACTAATGACCGTGGCAGGTAAGTTCTACCATGTGGTGGATCAGAAAACAAGAATGAAGCACCACAAATGACTGGTAATGTGGCAGAGACGGGGAGTACAGACCACTTTTTTGACCATGAAAAAGAAGTTATCAGGAAGGTAGTTAGGTCATAATCAGAGTGCATTATTCTGGGAACTGGTAAATGTCATCATTGATGGAGTCCAAATAAAGGGTGTTCTTTGTTTATGGGTATGATGTGATAATACACATTTGTAGAGGTGTGAACCTGTACCCCTAAAACTTATACAGTAATGTAAATCAACCTTACCTCAATAAAAATAATTTAAAATTAATTCATTAAATATACTTTTGGGCTGCCAGGACCTTCTTCTGCCCCTCCTGGTAGTAGAGGAACAATAAGGAGTAAACTCCCAGCCAATGAATTATGTCCTGAATGAACTTTGCTCCCTTTCAGACTCCATTTCTGCACTGACAAGATCTTAAGGGGGGAGGGGGGAGGAGGACTCCAACACTCTGCTTGAAAGGTGGGGGAGGAAGTAGGGGTAGAACTGAGTGGCCATGATGGCATTTAAAAGATTTAAATGAGGCAGGTCTCACTGTCTTATTTTCTGTGGCTTCAATTTGCTTCCAGGTTCTCAGCTCAGAGGGCATTTCTGGTAGGGTGTACCGACCAATTAATCTTTGCTCTCCCTCTACGTAAATAAACCTTTTTTTTTTTCTTTCCAATTATGTGCTATTCTGAGGTTCAGTAGACCAACTCTCATTTTCTTACCAACAACAAAAGTTGAAGTCAAGACTAATACAAGGGTCACATTAATTTCTAAGACAGCATGTAGAAGGAATCTGTTATATTGTTTAAAATGAAAGAATGAAAAGAGCAAATGATAAAGTAATGACTTATTAAAGTTTTTAATAAACCTTACGTGTTTTTAATTGATGACAATCCATCATCAAGTTTTTATAAAATGTGTTTGGATCTGTTTCTGATGTCCTCGGGATAGTAGATTATTAGATGAGTTTTGAGATTACAGAGATTAAGTATTGGTTCTACACTTCTTGGAAAAATTTTTAAAGTTCTCTTCAACTTTCTCATTGGTAAGTGGGAATAATAAGGCCTATTACATAAATGTTCTGATAATTAAGTTACATAATATCAGAAAAACAGTCATCATTGCAATCACATATATTCAATGTTTACTACTAACTGCTATTGTTATATGTTTTTAAATGTAATCCCTTTTCACTAACATTAATTAGCTAGGACATTATAGGGTGAGTTTTATTCAATAATAAATGACAGATTAAATTAAGAACAAGTTTAGTGAAGTTTTAATTTCAATACAATTTGTGACATGCAAACTATATTTTATACTCTGTTCCCATATAATTGTTTGGACAACACTGGTTAACAATGAAAATGCAAAAGAAAAGAAAACCTAGATGCTAATTTACTTTATTCTGTCAGGTAATATTGTTTTGTTTGAATTTAAGATTCTATTTCTTACCAGTAGCCATAGCATTCATTTATTTTTGGCATTTTCACTAAATTTAAATCCAACATTTAGTGCCCTTGATTCAGACCTCAGTGAATCCTAGATTGGTACTGGAGCCTGGTCTTAATAAATGTCTTTGTATTCTTACCTTGGCTGTAAAATGGCAACCAAATCTTTACAAGCATGTAAGGAATAACAATCAGGTTATTTATCCCACTCACACTATAATTTTCTCCTAATCCACATTAAAATAATAATTGATGGTATGAAATTAAATTATAGTTTTGAGTATTAATGATGTATTGACAGCAAAATAGCATCTCACAGGAAATTTGATTTTAGGGCAATTCTTGAAGCAGAAATACAATAAAATAAACAACGCCCATGAAAATGACCTCCAAGCACATTATTCTGGAAGTCTGATATGATTTTTCCTCCAGCCTTAGAATAGAATTCTGTTTCTTTGGTTAAGCAACAGGTGACAGATGGTTTGCATAGAAGGCATTTAGGGACCATGTTGCAGAAAAAATATTTAAGGCATGTTTTTAAATGATGGTTACACTTACTGTAGTAAGATGTTCACACTCAAGTAGTTGGAAACAGAAATAACTGGGGGAACAGCAGATTTGTTTCTTCCATTTCATACTCAGAGTTATAGACTCATCCTGTGAATAGTGGACAAAAACCACTGTCTCTCTGCCCTCTGTATATGTATAACTGAATTTAAGATACATACATAAACAATGCTACTTCACTATAACATTTACCAGATGACATAAGTTTATCAGTTCTTTAACATCTATGAACTATCTTTTCACAAACAGATAAATGATGTAGACTTAACATTATTGGGATTTTTATAATACATTAATTAAAACAAAACAAAAACTCAAAAAATTTGGCAGAGCTATTACCCAATTATGTCAGGAACATAACAGTGATAGCAAAAGAGAAATTATGAGGGCAAAATGGCCAGACTAATTATTTGCTTGCTCTTCCCAATACAGCTGCAATGCAAAGAAAAATCTGGAAACATCTGCCTCTCTAATATGGGGGTAGGAGAGCAAGCTGTATGGCCATAATGAATGCAGTAATTGGTGCTACATGTGCTGAAATTAAATTATGTTGGCTAGTGAGATGAAAGTATTTTCTGAACAGATACAAAAGCAGAATTCCCCTATCAACACAGCTTCAGAAGTTGTTCTAACATATTTCATATGATAAATCAATAAAAACATTTTTCTGCTAAAAACAGTTGTATATATCACAGATCTACTACAGATAAATAAGGGCTCTGGTTATCACCTTTTTTTTTTCAAAGATTTGTTTATTTGTGCATACAGAACTGGGGTACAGGCCAGAGGCTCAGGGGCAGTGAGAGGCTTCACCAGAGACAGAGTGGGGAGCAGAACAGGCAGATGGACGAAGTACATTGCTGAGGGGAGCAGCGGGCAGGTCAGGAGAGGTCTGCCGCGCCATGTGGTCACCTCTGGGGCAGGCGGGAATCGAACTCATGCGCAAGTGGCTTTAGCTTCTCAGTGCTGTGCTTTAACCCGCTGCGCCACCAGGGAGGGGCATCACCTTTTTTTTTTTTTAAGCTACTTTTTAAAAAGATTTATTTATGCATACAGAACTGGGGTACAAGCCAGAGGTGCAGGGGCTGCGAGAAGTTTCACCAGAGACAGAGTGGGGAGCAGAACAGGCAGATCTACAAAGTACACTGCTGAGGTTAGTAGCCGGTGGGGTCAGGAGAGGTCTGCAGCACCATGTGGTTCACCTCCTGGTCAGGGGATCCAACTCACACTGAGATGCTCTGGCCAGTTTGCAATGCTGTGTCTAACCTGTTGCACCACCAGGGAGAGCAGAGATCACCTTTTGTAATAGAAAATGAGTATATTTTCTTTCCTTGTGATGAGCCCACTATGTGATCATATATAGATAAACTTCTTGATTTCTATGAACATGAAATAAAAAGTGTGTCTTGGAGAGAAAGGTGAGAGCCACATTCTCCTTTTCCTTGGAGGTCTATAGTGATTTTTGTTATCTTCATAAAGTCACTATTCTTATCTAAATCTGTCACATACTTGCAAACTGCAAACTTTTTTTTTTTTTTTGAAAGAAATGTGTAGACTAAGATTTTTAAAAGGAGGGGGAAGGAGGAAATGAAGAGCAAAAGACACAAAGTACACTAATGAACTTATGAAAGTTGTAATAAACTGGTAGTGGATTAAAGTCATATGGTTATATTTTAAAGAAGACCACAAAATTTAGAAACCACAACAAATTAAGTCTAAAATAATGAGTACTCAATTTGGTGTCTGTGTGTTTAGAAACTATAACCTTACCATACAGAGTAATTATCTGATAACCTCAGAATTGAGTTAATTTTACTTTGTAAAATATCTGCCTCCCTTGCAGTGATATCTGGGATGCAATAAATCAGTGCTGGATTGTAAAAAAGTCCTCACTTCAGAGTGTTATAGTAGTTTAGGTAAGTCTTAAACGGCAAGTACATAGATTACTCCATGCATTTCTAATTCTGATGTTAAAGCTGAATTATATGAATAGAGTTTTAATTGGGCATATAATAAATAAAATAAAAGGTCATCTCATGTAAGCAGATAGTACCAAGAATCCCAATTCTACACCCAGGGGAGTATTTAAATGATACCCAAAATTATACCCATCACTTAACCCAGTGAGGCTACTCTTTTAAACTACCATTACCACCTGCCAGAAAAAAAACAAAAGAGGAAAGGGAAGAAAGAAGAAAGGGAGTGTGTGTGTGTGTGTGTGTTTTTTTACAGTGGGTGGGGGAGGAGAATTGGAAGGAATAAATACAGTGATATCGTTAAGAATTACTAATCCCTTGGAACTTTTTTGAATATTCTGAAAAACTGAATAAAACATATTCTATCTATTGACAATGACATTCTATCTCTTATCCACCTTCAAAGAAATATCTACCTAATAAGAAATAATTTAACATTTTTTATGTAAACGAGGAAACATTTTATGTAAATGTTGCTGAAACTTCTGTTACTCACCAAGGATATGCCTATTTGGAGAGTTTGTTGGGGAGGGACAGCTCTCTAATTACAAAGCTCTTTAGGTCCTACCACATGGAAACTTCAGTAATTTTTAACAAAGGTGACTGTGATTGGTTTTGGAGTAAACTCTGGAAGTCTAGATTTCATAGGTTCAAGTGTGAAAAGCCATACATACTGTGGTTTTTCAAGCCACAATTAATGAGTTGGTTGGTGGTGGGAAGTGGTGAAAGAAAATGAGGTTCCTTTGAGAGGCTCCTTTACATTCCTCTGCTTCTAGATGGTCTTAGCCACAGCAAAGAGAAACAGAGAGACACTATTCCTAAACCGTATTGTTTGGAGGAAACAAATGTTTTCCCCTTCCCCCATTTTCTCTCCTTAGTCCTTGCTCTTCTCTTTCACTAGTCACATCCCTGAGAAGGATGAGGGGAAGGGGGGAGGGAAAAAAGGGAGGTGGAGGGGAGAAAAGAAAGGAAAAGAAGGGGGTGAGGAAAGGAGAGGAAGTGGGAGCAGAGAAGGGAGAGGGGCAGGGAAGGGGACAGGTAGGGGAGAGGAATGGAAAAGGAAGGGATCCATTGGTGAGAACAGAAGGAAGGTAACAGCACTTGCTTGACTCAAATTCCTCCCGGCATCATTTCTACCCTCAAGCACTGCCTCATTCTGTTCTGTGCCTGCTCCCGGAATAGAGCTCCTTGCCAACTGGGGTCTACCTTCTGGCCATTTGATGATGGTGATGCTCTGAAGTCTGTAGGTCTAGACTTCAGTAGTTGCACAGCTCCTTTTAATCCACTATTTGACACGTGGCTTGCCAGTTTAATATTATAGGACTCCCATTTATCTCTGACTCCTTGTCAGTATTCAGAAAGAAGGTTGTCTAGACACCTAGAATCCTGGAGTGTTCTTTTTTATTGTCATTACTATATTTAAGAAAGCAGAATATTCAATATTCCAAAGATAATATATTAATAAAGTGTGGTCCTCTTGAAAAAAAATACATTTTAAAGTAAAAATATATGTGTTATTTTTCCAGTGACTGCAATATGTAAAATGGGAAGATTTCCAAATCTTGCTTTTGGGGACATATAAGTCAAAGACAGTAATAAAAAAAATTGGATAATTTTGTAATTACTGCAGCCTGATGGTATTGCTTTAGAAACTGCAATCTTTGACACATCATGATTTAAGAATATGCTTTCACATGTCTGATTGCTAGCTGATAGAAAGACATGAATCTGCTCCAAATCCAAAGTTTCCATCTGTCTAGCTGATTGCTTCAATGTGAGTTTGCTAATAATGAAACTTTATTTTTAAATTAATATTTTAAGATAATAAAATGTGCATTTTCCCTCTTGAAGGTTATAATGTAGTTATAGCTACAAATTCCCTAATCCCAACCTCAACCTGTTCCCCTGAGCCATCTTTCTCACAGTGTCTTCTACCTTTCTTGTACATCCATTATTGCAATGACAGGTGATTTTACTGGCATAATCAGAATTGATTCGCTACATCAAGCAGTAGCTTGTATTGATAGAACCCATGCACGAAGGGATCACATTTGCTGTCTATTAGCCTTTGTGTTCTCTCCAGTAGAGAACCCAGTACATGATACACAGAAAAACTTGAACTGAAAACAACATGCCACATTAAAAGTAATGGTTATTGAAGTAGCATGGGTTTGTAATATTATATGGACTTCAGATGGATAGAAATATAATTTGACATCCTTATACACTACATAACCACCTCCAAAGGTCTGTTTCCATCCTCACCCTAATGTCATCTGAGTTCTATCATTGAAATAGAGTATGAGAAGCTGTTATGAGCTGGATTTTAATGGACAATATTTACATTTCTACTTTGCTTGGGAGATGATACAGCATCATGTTTAATGTTCTTGATTATGAAGCTATTTGCGTAGGTCCAAATCCAAGCTCTACCATTTATTCAATTACCCCTGGGAAATTTATTTAACCTCAGTGTATTTCAGTTTCCTCATGTGTAAAGTTTCTAATTCGATAAGCCATCTTACTGGTTTTCATGGTGGATTAAATCTGGCAATGCATGTCCTCAAAATAGTGTTTATTGTTGTTGTCATTGTAACTACTAGTACTACTTGAATGAACTATTAGTAAGATGTTCTACCCTTCAGTTACCTTATCTGTAAAATGAGGTAGTCTCATATGCCTGATGTGAGAATTAAAAAAAAAAAAAAAGGGTACAATGTATTAAAAGCACTTAGCACAGTTAATGGGAAAATGAAAGCTCTCAAAATTGTAGTGTTATTATTTGAAATTGTATTAATTTATTATTGTTAGTTTCTTTTATTCTAGTTTCAAAGTTAAAAAACGGTACTGTGATTATAAGCAAATACTTTGGATTTTTGTAAAGCTTTCAAGTTTTTCATTTAGTGTTTCCTGTAAATTTCCTTCTTATACTCGCTTCAGTCCTTCCATTCCCCTCGTGTCACAACTGAGGTAAGTTACGTGACTTTCTCTAGGATGACCATCAACAGCAGGCAGTGCATGGATCAATATCTGTGATGATTCACGCTGCTCTGCATCTGGTGAGGTTCCTGGAGAAACTTCACACAGGTGACTTTCCACCCCTGTTTTTGCCACCCTTTCCAAAATTCTTTGTACCATTTTGGCTTCTTTTTCTCATTAACCTGAAAAGACATTTAGAATAGAACTGCACATATGTAAAATATTTGCTTGGAAAGGAAATGAAGTACTGCAAACTATTTTTTTAAGGCAAACATGCCTGATTATTAACCAATGCAAGTGTCAAGTTTAATTTGAGGAAGGAGAAAAAAGGATGGGAAAGATGGAAATTGTAAACCAATGCATAGAGCTCAGCTAAACCTTTGAGGCTTCCAGAGACACACTATTAAGCATATAAGCTAAGTCTGACTGTGACTATGAAATCTTTATTTCTTTATGTCTCAGTGTAGCATGACAGGTCATCAGCTTTGTGGCGTGGGAGAAAATTAAAAAAATAAAAAACCTACTAAAGCTTGGTTTAAATATTTAAGTTTTATAACACCAGGGTTTACATAAATACAAATCAGTCTTACAGCAACATTTGATACCATCAGTCCTGTGAACAGGTAAGCATATCCAGGCTTTAAAGTCTCCGAAAAGGTGTGGTATTGAGTAAGGAATGTCTGTCCTCACATGAACTTATTATACAGTAGAAGGATTTAAGCTAGTTCTATTTGAAAGAAAATGTGCAAACTTGCCAAAGAGAGATATCACTTTCAAGTGGCCTAAGCCCTGGCTTTTGTGAAATATATTTGGATGCTCAATTCATTGACACCGTTGGGTTGGATTTGGAGGTCTCTTGCACAAAACCAAAGGAGTGCGGCCTATATGCGCAATAGGATCACTTTGAATCCATTTCTGTAATTCAGCCCTGTTCAGAGTGACAAAAAAAGAGCCCTCCAAGGTTTAGGCTTCCAGTTAAAGACAGGGTTTTAAACCCAGCTGTCCAACAGCTTGCGATGTGATCAGGAAGAGTCACAGCAAGCACAGGCAGCGAGCCAAGTGAAAACCTACACATGTAAGAGGAAGGGCTGCCAGGCATGGTGGGCACTGGGCATAGTTCAGTCTTCCTGCAGGCTGTGGAAGAAAAAGATGTTTTCCCATGTCTTAGCAAGATAGATAAACCTGTTATTTGAGTACAAAGTTAGCATGCATGAGGAATGTCTTAATATGTCTTTATGAAAGTAATTTTATGAATCAAAGATGATTTCTGGGATTCATTAGGAGTTCAGAATACTTTCCCAGGTATGTTCAGGAAATCATAGTGAAATGAGCACCTGCATATTATGGGCAGAAGGAAAACAAGGACTCATCTACCTAGGGAGGCGGACATTTTCTATGGGAAAAGCCACGTTGAACACTTCTGTCTTCCCAGGACAGGGGAGGACAGGTGGAACACTCATTAAGCCATTTTTCAGCATACAGGTGCTTACTTTTCTCTCAAACCTTGCAAGGGTGATGCATTACAGGCCCTAGGCTACTGTGAAGCACTCACCCAGAACTATCTAATGAGGCCATGTCTCAAGAATCTCACATTCCATAAGTCTAAATTTAAACCTTTTCTTGCATGACAACATGCTTTGCTCAAGGAGTCATCAAGGAAGAGATGGAGATTTGAAGAATCTTTAGAGGAAGATAAGCTTTAGATTGATGAAAAAGATAATTCTGGGATTGCATAAGAGACAGGAAGGAAGATGGTGAAAATTGAAAGAAAGTTATGTGTTTAGTGTGATCTGGAAACATTATGCTGGAGGATTAAAGAAATAAGACAAAAAAGTGAAATGAAATTAATTGAAGGGGGCTTAGATTCCCTGTTAAGAAAATGTGACTTTTACCAAGTTAGCCTCATGGGATACAGATAGAATGTCTTCTGTCTTGAGTTCTGCAATGTCTCACAAGAACTTCAAAATTAACAGTTCTACAACTGCATCAAATATGACATCCATTCTCTATTCTTCTTCTCCCACCATTTTCCCACTCAAGTCTAAGATTATTTTTAACTCTATAGTAAACGACCATGTCAACCATTTCATCATAAAATCCTGTCAATTCTGCTGGGTAATATTTTTCTTCTAGCTCCATGATGATTTCAGTTATTCCCTGAGCATCTGCTCTACATTAGTTATTGTGACACAGTGGTGTGTGTTGTACCATCTAGAATAGAAGGCTGACAGAACAGATGTCCTTGCCTGATGAGTGCTACATTGAAATAGAAGATTCCATTACTGTCTGCCACAGAACTGTGAATCCTAATCTGAAGAGTCAGTGAAGACTTTGCTGAAGAAGTGACATTAAAACTAAAAGCTAAAGGATGGTAAGAAGGTAAGAGATAAAATAGAAGTAAAAAATTTCAGAAAGGAATGTCATCTGCAATGGTTCTATGTCAAAGACCTTACATGTCTTGGGAAAACAAAGAATGTAACAGATGAACAGTTCTGTATGTCTTTTATTGAACTGCCAATATCATTTTCTCATTTTATTTCTTTCTCTTGAACTACTCTCATCAATTTTTTACCTAACTGCTAGAGTGACCTTTCTAAAATGCAACCCTCATTACACCACAATTCCACAATGGCCCCCCACTGCCTACTCAGTAAAGGTCATATTTCCAGGATGGCATATGGGAGCCTCATTTTCCTTCACTGTCTTCCATCCACTCCAACACTAAGTATTAATGATATTTATGGCTCTTCAAAGGAATCATGCTTCTTTATTTACTTATGTCTTTGCCAAATGCTTTGTCTGTTTGGAAAGCTCCTAATCATCTTTTAATAGAAATCATATGCCATGTTCTTCTCTAAGCCAGGAGTCAGCAAACTATTATCTATAAGACAAATACAGCCCTTTGCCTGTCACTGTATGGATTAAGAGCTAAAAAGTATTATTTTTACATTTTTAAAGGTTGAAATAAAATCAGAAGATTTTTGAGATATGGGAAAATATATTGGGCTCAAATTTCAACTGTTATAAATAGTTTTACTGGAACATCTTGTTCATTTACTTACAGGTTGTCTGTGGCTGCTCAATAAATAAACATTTATTGAATGAACAAATGAGTGACTGTGAGTGAGGTCTTGACCATGGAAGGTAAGAATGAATGAGCTTCATTCATCCACACTGGCTTTTAATATTCACTTTACAATTTGTGCTACTATTCTTTATGACATTATGCTGAATTTTTAAAATGCAATAGCACCAGCAATCATTTTCATTCAAAAGCCACCAAAAGTAAGATATTTGATTAAATAGGAGGGGCTATATTGCATATTTTAATCTTACAAGCTTCAATACTAATTCTGAACTTGTATGATTTTGAGCACCATTTCCTGATTTTTATGAGAACAATTTTGGGCAATATATTCACACTTGCTGATGTCTCTGTATGCTCTTGAGCCAACTTTTCATCTTTTCTTGCCATTTACTTATTTGCATTCTGCACTCAAGACTGCATTTCACTTGGCTGAATTGCAAGAATACATATCATCACTCTGTAAGGAACTATCCTCAGACTTAAACACTTTCACAAACACTCAAGAGTCCACAGAATATGTAGGGCACTTAATTGCTAATATAATGGTAATCCCAACTTCAACCTGGGATATGTCCAGTGCTAGATTTAGAACATGTTGGATGTTTTCATTGAAATGATTTGTGTGATTTCCTCAAATCTATTTCCATGGAGGATTTACAGTCACCCCCTTTACCCCCCAGATATTAATTCATCTTCAGTGAAAAGAGACTGTAGAATAGGTTTAAGGTAATAGCCCTTACCCTTGGTGGTCAGAGAGGAGAGGTGATTCTGAAAACAAGACCAGTACCCATGGACTCATGTCTAGTTTCTAGATGTGGATATTAAATCTGAAAGGACAGTTTCTAAGGATCTTGGTAGGAGATGAGTAATATTGTTTGAGGTCCCCTAAAGACAGTGCACACACACAAAAGCGAAAAAAGGGTGGTGGTGGAAGAAGGAAAAGGGCCTTTTCTCATTTGGCAGTATGGAGTTTAAACAGATAAGGGCTTCAGTGACATTGATGGGACACAGAATGTCATCCTGGCCACATACAAACAAGTTCATGCAAAGTAAGCTGTATCTAATCCAATAATCCAGTGTTAGCACAGAGTCAGCATGTTAGTCTGTGGGGATGGTTAAGAGATTTATTTAAACATGACAGGTTAAAGTTTTCCTAGAGGATGGATTGTCCTAGTTGAGATCTGAGTGAAGGAGTGAGAAGGTGGGGGAAGACCTACACCCGAGGACTGACCGTGTGGAAGATCATGGTCCATTTGAAGAACCACAGTTTATGTAATTCTGACCACATCATCATGAAGTGGGTGCAGTTAACATATCTATTTGCATATGAGAAACTGAGGCAGAGAGGTTAAGTAACTTGCTTTGAGTTACTTAGCTAAAATGTGGCAGAACTAGGATCTAAACTCAGGCAGCCTAAGCCCAGGTCTATCATCCTCATTACCAGTTAATAGCCACATTTAGCTAAACATGATTTGTAAATCACACACAACATCCAGTACTTTGTTTATTATCTGATTTAAAGATTTTTCTGTTGTCTCTATTGCTTTATACCATAACTCAGTGACTATAATCAATAACAATAATTTTGCTCGTTAATCTTCAATTTGGTCTGGTTCTGTGAGGATGGTTCATCTCTGCTTCAGAATCAGTTCAATGGAGGAAGCTGGGAAGTTAGTTACCCAAGACAAGGACCAGGAACCTCATTTCCTCTTCACTGAATGTTTCTATGTTGTCTGGGCTTCCTCACTGCTCAGTAGCCGAGTTTCAATGTCAATCATTCCTAGAGGAGAGCCTGATGGAAGATGTATTGCTTTTTATAATCTGTCTCAAAACTTATATAGCATCACCTCTACCATACTTGATTGCATGAAGAAGTCATAAAGGCCTCCCTAGGTTCCAAGGGGAGAGACATAAAAGTTGCCTGTAGATAGAGTGGCAAAGTTCTGGGAGCTCATGTGAGATTAGGAGTATTATTGTGGCCATAGGGAAAAATGACAGTCAGTATGATTATTCAATTTAATTTTTATAATATACCCATGATACAGATTTTATTATCCTCGTTTTGAAGATAAGAACTCAGGCTGAGAGTAATTTAATTGGACCACAGCCCCATGACTGGTTCAGGCTGAGAGAGAGCTTGTTTTTGACTGAGATTCATTGTACATTATCAATTTAATGTGTTACCTTCTCACTTAAACCTTATATAATCACTACTCTCTCAATAAAATTAATTACTCCTTCCCTGCAATATTCTATGATATTTTACATATATGTCATGTATCACATTGATGAATAGGAAAATATAAGAACACAAACTTTGAAGCCAGACTTCCTGGGTTCAGATGTCAGTGTTACAACTTCCTGCCAGCTTTCTAACCATAGCCGGCTACTTGTTCAGTTTTATCATCTTTAAAATGACAGTAATAATGCTATTTTCCTAGGCAAATTGTCTAAAAGGAGAGTGTTGTAAACATTTTAGACCAGTAATGTCCCAATTACTGCTTTAGCTGTTACTCTATACTTAGGGATTTCAGTGTTGGTTCCTTCTGTTGGTGAAATGGTTATTGCCCCCATTGTTTTTATTATTAAGGTAATTTCGGTCTCTAAAACATGGTGAGGTTTAAGAATACACTTCTCAAATGTATTCCATGCATACCTGCAACCAGATTTCTATTTACCACCTGCCATCATCCAATTGATCTGTTCTACAGATTCTTCTCACCTCCCCATCACCTTTCCCTCTAGTAACAACCTTTCTGTTGTCAAATTCTAAAGGTTTTTGTTTTGTTTTGCTTCTTCATTTGTTGTTGCTGTTGTTTTTTTAAAGATGTATTTATTTATGCATATAGAACTGAGGTACAGGCCAGAGGTGCAGGGGTGGTGAGAGAAGATTCATCAAGGACAGAGTGGGGAGCAGAACAGGCCGACAGACAAAAAATACTGCTGAGGGGAGCAGTAGGCAGGTCAGGAGAGGTCTGCCACACCATGTTGGTCACCTCCTGGGTGGGGATTGAACTCAGGCGGAAGTGGCTTTAGCTTCTTAGGCTGTGCTTTAACCCATTGTGCCACCAGGGAGGGCCCCTGTTGTTTTAATATCTATTATTTGTCTTTCTTCTTCTGACTTCTTTCACTTAGCATAATCCCTTCAATTTCCATCCATATTTTTGCAAATGTCAAGACTTCATCTTTTTAAATAGCTGAATAATATTCTACTGATATATACATTATATCTTATTTATCCATTCATCCATTGATAAGCACTTAGATTTTCTTTAAATATCTTGACTCTTGTGGAGACAAGGCTTGCTTTTATAAAAAGAAGGCTTCATCTTATTCTTTGTTTTAGCCCAGAGTCTAGTGCAAAAACTCAGTACCTACTGATTTTTTTCAGATTTAAAAAATCAATGTTTTCCCTAAAGTTTCTTTTAACAGAAAATGCATACTTAAAATTAAACTAAATATGAGGAATTTGGCCCTCCCTGGTGACACAACAGGTTAAAGCACAGCACTAAATTAAGAATCCAGAGCTGCTTCAGCATGAGATTGAATCCCCAGCCCCAGAGGTGACCACATGGCGTGGCAGACCTCTCCTGACCCGCCCGCTGCTCCCCTCAGCAGTGTACTTCTTGATCTGCCTGTTCTGCTCCCCATTCTGTCTCTGCACCTCTGGTCTGTACCCAAGTTCTCTATGTGTAAATAAATAAATCTTTAAAAAAATTAAACTAAATATGAGGATTTTAATCACAAAACTGACACATATCATACATTTAAAACTTATTCCTATATTCTATAGCTTTTATAACTACTGTAGATACAATTTTTTAAAGATTTATTTATTTATGCATATAGAATTGCGTTATAAGCATGGTGAGAGGATTCATCAGATACAGAGAGGGGAGCAGAAAAGGCAGATGGAGAAAGTACACTGCTGAGGGGAGCAGTGGGCAGGTCAGGAGAGGTCTGCTGTGCTATGTGGATCACCTCCAGGGCGAGGACAGAACTTGCACTGAAGGGGCTGCCGCTTGCTTGCAGTGCTATGTCCTAGCCCATTGCACCACCGGGGAGAGCCGTAGTTACAATTTTTTAAGTGGAGAAAAGGACCTTTAAAACTTATCACTGCTTTCTCCCTTATTTTAAAAATATGGGCACTGAATTTCAGAGTTATTTACTATTTTGTTCCATTGGTCATTTAGCAACAATGCTCAGACTAAATCCACTGCGAAATAAACATTAATGTGTTGGCTGTGAAACTCAATGACCTATTCATTAACCAATAAAACTAGTTTGAGGGTGCATTGTATAGAGGTGCCATACTTGGTTCTGAAGGTATAATATGAATGAATCATAGTCCGTATCCGCAGAGATAGACACACTGAAGGAGACAGACTTGAGTACAAATAACCACCACACTGCATAAGAAGACCATTCAGGTACATGATAGCCAGCACAGCATGCTCACACGAAGCTAGCCACAGCCGCTTCAGTGCAAGTTTGATTCCCAGCCCTGGAGGTGACCCACATGGTGCAGCACACCACTCCTGACCAGCCCACTTCTCCACTCAGCAGTATACTTCGTTGGCCTGCCTGTTCTGCTCCCCACTCTAGCTCTGGTGAATCCTTTTACCGCCCCTGCACCTCTGGCCTGGATCCCAGTTCTGTATGCATGAATAAATAAATATTAAAAAAATAAATAAAATAAACTGTGCTGACAGTGCAGTTTAAAAAAATGCAATGAAAATGTTTAGTAAGGAGATTTAATATGCAATTACAGACTAGAAGAGAAAGTAAGAGTACTTCCTGAGGAAATGACCTTGATGTTAATGCCTAAAGGATGCCAGGAAAAGTTAAGCCCTAGGTAGAATATAGAGAAGGAAGAACATTAGGAAGCAAAGACAATGTCATGTCTGATGGCTCTGAGGTAACCAGCTGTGTATGAAGAGGAATGTGGTTTGAACATAAACAGTGGAGACTACAGTAATCCATGATAGCTCTAGAGAGTCAGGTGGGGCTTCTGGTAGGGAGACTTTCATGGGCAATATCAATGAAGCCATTGGGGAAAGTAAAAAGAGGTGAGTGAAACTGTTTTTGTAGTTTAAAAATTTACTGTGACTTCATGGAGAAAGTCACAGGAGTATAGAAAACACTCAGTCCTTGAAGAACATTTTATAAGACTGAAGTTTAGGGCCAAAGTAGGAAGTCACAAGAAATGTAAGCAAAGTCAGATCCATTCTTTTAAGGGAAAGGATGTCCTAAAGGAACTCTGCAGAGTTTTATGGACTCCACCCCCTACTCCAGCTTTCTGGACTCCACTCCCTACTCCAGTGATTAGAAACTACAACACGAAGCAGGACGAGGGAGAGAACTGTGAGGACCCAAGGGTGGAGCTAAGTAGGCTTTCTGGGACTTTGGGGGCCTAAATAGGGAGCCATTTTCCAAAGGTGCTGTCTTGCTGGGGCAAAGGCTCTCGCAGGCGGGTAGGACGGAGGACTGTTAGTTTGTTACCAGAGCTCCAAGTCTCTCACTCTATCCCTGGGCTGATCCTTTTCCTCTCCCCTTTTGTAAATAAAACCACATTGACCCTTTTGTGTTTGTCTGCAGTACAACTAAATTTTAAGTGCGCGGGCGAGGACCTACAGACAGGCAGCCCAGTCCACACTGGGGTGCCCTGTAACATTTCTAGGAGTAAGATGTGTACATTTTATCCAGAAGACAGGGGATACATTGATAATTTATATGCCAAAGGATAAAATGTTCAGGCCATAGAATCATGCCAAAAATATCCATGTGCATCTAAGCTATTGGAATTATTAATTTAGATAAATGGGTTGACAGATTTTATAAATATCTTACAAATACTTTATAAAATACTGGAATGAAGAACAACTATTTCAATTTACCAGAATTGCTTTCCTATTGTGTGAGATTTGTCAAAGACCTTAATTGTAAGAAAAAATAAACTAGAGATGGCCATGCATAGCAACAAATACCTAGCTGTACAAAATTTGGTGGGATGGACTTTCTGGTAAACCTCATGTGAGCTCCCCAAGGATATGCCCAGGCATATTCCAGAATAGTGCCTACCTATGTGATGCAATCCAATGTTGCCTCTACTTGCTTCAATTTTACTTTGTGCCTCTGGGTGGTAATTACAGATTGTTTGATCTTAGTCAATAAAATACTATTCAATTTCCCCTGAAGACATCAGAGATGTATTTACTATAGTAAAAATATTTTCCCATGCCACTATTTGAATTTCAAGCATACATGTCTGCTCAATTAATTTCTAGCTACTTACACAGGCTTTTTTAACATACAGACGAAGTGCAAATTAAAAGTATATGGACATTACTCATGTTTCTGGAGGTAAAGCTGGATGGATATTTGGTAAATTACACCTCCTCCTGTGGAAGTTGCTGTTGATGGAGTTCATGAAGGTTACCTTCTTGATCAGTCTACACTGGCTGTCTCCTATGACACAGTCTGTATTCTGAAGCTTACATTAAACATATGATGCAAGAAACACCTACATTTAGAATTTGAGAGGTACCTTTGAAAACTCAGTGGAATCCTATTATAATAATTTTCTCAATCACATGCCTCATGCACATCATGGTCCAATTTCTTCCCTTCAATTCATTACAATTCATCTAAAAGTAGCATTTTTATAACATTGCAAACAATCTCTTATCACACCTCCTGTGTTATTAAAAACAGTTTATAAAGGTAATATTAATAAATGCACTTGTAGCATTAGTATTAGTCTTGGGAGAGAGATGGTGTTGCATTTGTTCAATGATTAAATAATTAAGCCTCATCAATAAAAAGGGAGCAAAAAAGGAAATCACACCCTAAATTTGGTGTCATTGCCACCTTGGAAATGTGAATGAGTTTGTATCCCTGTTAATGTGGTGAAATATACACAGCTTTAAAGTTGAAAGTTGAATGTTTTCTGTTTATTTCATTAAACAATATTATTTATATTAAACAGCAGGTTAAATAAATATGCTCTTTAAATATATGTACTATTGTGGTAGAGGAATAGTAACAAGCAAACTCAAAGCCAGCAAATGATGTCCTGAATGACCTCCAGCTTCTGATGATGTTATGGACTCTGCCCTCTTCATCCCTCTACTCGCCTTGAGGTGAGCTCTCAGAAGCCAAGGATTACAACGTCTAGCATGCCATGAATCTGACTTTCTGAACAGGGTACCACTGGAAACTAGGGACAAAGTTAAGTGGCAATGCTTACCTTATAGCGACACGTATGCTCAGACTCTCATTTTTCCAGCTTTGACTTGCCCCTCAGTACTGCAGCAAAGAAATATGAAGAGTAGCAACATTCAGAACACATACCTGAAAGAGACTTAGGGAGGTTGTTCTTGGTCCATGACAGAGATAATGGCAGTTGTCATCTTGATGTGGTATATTTTAATTGTCTCTCCTTCTGTCCCAAATCTCTGGGACATGCCTAACCCATTTCTTGTGGTTCCTTGCCAGAAGGTTCCTTAAACTTGTGGCAAGCTTTCAGGCTAGTGACCCCACTTCAGGTGAAACTTACTTGCTTGGACACTTCTTCATGAAGGGATAGGGTAATTTTTAGAAGTTTTTTTAGGAAAGCATTAATTGAAATCCTTTCTTCTTTCTCTAAATGTTTACCAATTCTATTAAAGTTCTGTCACACCAACAGTCTGAGCCTTTGTCTTTGTGCATAGAGATGACCAAATCCCTTTTAGAGCATTCATCCTTTAATAGTTCAGGATCCCCGAGTACACTTAATCATGTGGTAACACTATCCCTCTAAGTCAGGGAAGTTGAAACAAGTGAAAGAACTCATGTTTTTTATTAATGTCTTCAAAACACCAGAATCTCTCAATAGAAGGATGATTCTATTAATTGACATAATTTGTAGTAAAAGTTGAAGTAGTGGCCCTCCCTGGTGGCGCAGCAGATTAAAGCGCAGCACTAAGAAGCTAAAGCCACTTCCGCATGAGTTCGATTTCCGCCCTAGAGGTGACCCACATGGCGTGGCAGACCTCTCCTGACCTGCCCGCTGCTCCCTTTAGCAGTGTACTTCAGCAATCTGCCTGTTCTGCTCCCCACTCTGTCTCTGGTGAAGCCTCTTGACGCCCCTGAGCCTCTGGCCTGTACCCCAGTCTGTATGTACAAATAAATAAATCTTTAAAAAAAAAGAAATAAGAAATTTTTCAAAAGCATAATAGTGCTAGAATTTGAATTCACTAATCTTATTCCCCCCCTTTTTTTTAGAAATGTAGAAAAACACCAAGTCATGATAAAGTTGACAACCCCACTCACAAACAGCATAAAGTTGAAGAGGTTATATATATATGTGTGTGTGTTTATTAAAAATTAAATGAGAGTGTGCTTCAATGGTTATAGAACATACAAGGCCATAGAAGAGTGGATGTCATGCTGTAAATATGTAATTAAATAGGAATCAAATTAGTAGTAAAAACATTAAATGCTATGAGGTCATACACTAAAAAGTGTAGATGTCTTGGTGTTGTCAAGAAGGTTTCACAGGAGAATTAAAAACTGAGAGGCACAGCAGGTTAAAGCGCAGCACTAAGAAACTAAAGCCACTTCAGCATGAGTTCAGTCCCCGCCCCAGAGGTGACTCACATGGCATAGGTGACCCACGTGGTATAGCAGACCTCTCCTGACCCCACCCCTGCTCCCTTCAGCAGTGTACCTTATTGGTAGGCCTGTTCTGCTCCCTACTCTGTCTCTGCTGAAACCTCTCACCGCCCTGTACCTCTGCCCTGTACCCTAGCTCTGTATGCATAAATTAATAAGTCTGAAAAAAAAAATACTAGGTGGAAATGGGCAGAGAGAAAGACTTAGGAAGATAGAAGTGGGAAATGAGGGTGTGGGAAAACAGACACAACAGCAAAGGGAAGATGGACATACAGCATTAATGTCAGGTGGCAACTAAGTCTGGATGCAATAGTCTGGTATTTAAGTATTTGCAAAGGGGATTAGTGGGAAATGGGCTGCAATATTTGATTGAGAAAAATGGGACTCCCTTATTCTAACGCCTTTTGAATTTTTTGTCACTTCATGCCATTCTTTTACTTCTCCTGACTTTTGATGATAGATGGACTTGTGGTAGATTGTACTGATGTTGTTCCTTTGTTCAAGTCACCTCATATTCAGAATCAAATTGTGGAGCTTCATACAATATGGCTTTTCTAAAAGAAGAATGTAGATGACTGAAAAATCTATTTCTGGAATTGGAGACTCAGTTTGTTTTTTATCTCAAATATCTAGTGGGCACTTATATTTTGAAATACTACTGTCTTTCCTCAAGTCAAGTCCAAATAAAATTCTTCCTCATTGTGGGTGCTCATCTTTCTGTTTGTCAGAAGTGCTACAAGGCAGTTTTATCGCAGCTGCCTTAGGAGCTGTTCTCTAATAAATATAAATATATATATATATATATATATGTAAAATGACACTATAATTTATTCAAGTGAAAGGAGTTATATCAATAATTGTACTGGTACAACATATATAAACTATGGTCTTGAGGAGATCACAATTAACTATAATACGCTGTCAGGATCTGTCAGTTCTTTCTTTTAGAACTCTCCATTTTTCCTTACTTTTCATTTTTGCTCCTTATTTAGATTGAGATTTCTAGTGTCCTCCTCATTTTCTTGCTAGTCTTCTGCCTCCTCCCTTCACTCCACCCTGATACAGATAAATATATGTGAATCTCTACTTTTGTACCACTCCCCTTGTTCAAGAACCTACATTGAATCTTTAGTATTTCTCCCCATGAGAATAAGCACTTACCTGGCGTTTTAGAGTCAGCTTAATCAGCATTACCTACCTGCCAGCAATTCCTACAGCTCAGCACAGTACTGGATTTTCATATGTATCTATTTCCTTTGTATTTTTCTTTTGCAAATGCTACTTTGCAGCCTAGACCATCCAATTCTAAATCACCATCCTTTCAGTTTTTCTATTGTATATCCCTTAAAAATTGTATCACTCTCTTACTCTCTCTTTTTTTGTCTCTCTTCCTTCCTTCCTTCCTTCCTTTTTTTTTTTTTTAAGGTGTATTTATTTATGCATTCAGAACTGGGGTACAGATCAGAGGTGCAGGAGAGGTGAGAGGATTCACCAGAGACAGAGTAGGAAGCAGAACAGGCCGACTGACTAAGTACACTGGGGGTGGGTCAGGAGAGGTCTGCCGCGCCATGTGGGTCACCTCCGGGGCAGGTGGGGATCGAAATCATGCTGAAGTGGCTTTAGCTTTTTAGTGCTGTGCCACCAAGGAGGATCTTCTCCCTTTCTTAAAGCCTTCTCTAATACTGAATTTTCCTCCAAACTTCTTAATAAACTTGCATTTAATGGTTGACAAAGCACACCCCTTTTTGCTACCACTATTACCCTTTTGTATTCTTATACAAATTTTTTCAGATACATTGTTAATTCCTTCAGGGTATAGACTGAGTTTTGATATGTTGTTCATACAACCTATATTTTCAGATTTATCACAAGACATATATCTTTCATCAGAAGCACTTTTTTCTCGGTCCTGCCCGATCTCCGTTTGGCCCACGTCTTGAAAACTCAATTGGACAAAAATCCAAGGCACCTGTTTTTAATTTCAGTTATCCATCTGATAAAAATCTAAAGCAAATCTAAATTCTGTGCTTACTAAGTGAAATATGTAACTTTTAATAGGTGGCCAGTGTTCTATGTTTTTCGTGTCTACCCAGAATTCACAATTTGTTTTAGAAAGACAAATAGTTTATAAAATGACAGATTCATGTACAAACACTTTCAGATTGGGGTGAAATTTAATCTGTATGGTCCCTTGTGTTTTTCCCTACCTTTAAATTTCAATACCTTGTTGGATAGCTGAAGACTGGTCAGACTTTTATGCTTCTGGCCTCTGCATATAGCTATCACCTGGGGACTTGAATGCAGGAGGCACTTGGGAGCTTGGGCGGCTACTCGTGCCTAATGGGGCACACCTGGAGTATGGAGTGCGCATGCGTGAGTGTCCACACCTGCGCCTGGGGGCTGAGGGTACAAAGGCAGCCTGAGACTCCCTGCAGCTGAGAAAGGAGAATTCAGGGAGAGGAGGAGTGATAACTGTGAAAGGAAGAGGCCAAGAGAAAAAGCCCAGAGAGGTAAGTGCTTATAGGGACTTGCATGGGTGTCCAACTTGCAGTCTCCCTGCTGCCTTGTTTTCCCGGCGTACTATTAAAGCCCTGTGGGGATAATGTTGTCGAGGGCTCCATGTTTCTCTTTAAAGCTGCCTGGACCCATAATGAACCCACCCCGCCTGGGGTGGTTGCAGAAAACATGTAAATGTCAAGTTAGCAGCTGAGTTTCTGTGGGGTTCTTCATTTGGTCACCCATCCGGCTCTTTGCCCCCATTCTGTTACTCAGTCCCATATTCAGTATTAGTGATGGAGAACTGATGACGGCTCAGGAGCTCTAACCCTCAGGTAGTGGAGCCACTATTCCAGGTTATTGCAGGCCCTCACCATGGCGACGCCTTCCCAGAGTTCCAAAGTAGGCTACAGAAGTCAGATCAACTGGGCTCATTCTTTCTCTCAACCCCTAAAATCTTTCTCTTTGAGTCCTATTTAGGGAGAGTCTGATTTTCCTTTCATTAGTATGTCCTGCCCATGAGAAGGGTTAAAGTTTTTTCTCTAACCACTCTTCTTTTGGATTTTTTTTTTTTTAAAGATTTATTCACCTGTGCATACAGAACTGGGGTACAGGCCAGAGGCTCAGGGGTGATGAGAGGCTTCACCAGAGACAGAGTGGGGAGCAGAATAGGCAGATCTACACTGCTGAGGGGAACAGCGGGCGGGTCAGGAGAGGTCTGCCCCACCATGTGGTCACCTCCAGGGCAGGCGGGAATCGAACTCATGCGGAAGTGGCTTCAGATTCTCAGTGCTGTGCTTTAACCCGCTGCGCCACCAAGGAGGACATTCTTTTGGATTAAAAAAAAAAAAAATCCATGCATATAAAACTGAGGTACAGTCAGGGGGGCAAGGACGGCGAGAGGACTCACCAGAGACAGGGTGGGGTGCAGAACAGGCAGTCGACAAGTACTATGCTGAGGGGAGCAGCCGGCAAGCAGGAGAGGTCTGCCAGGCCATGTGGGTCCCTTGGGGGTGGGATGGAACTCCCACGGAAGCTGCCATGGCTTGGCTTAGCTTCCTAGTGCAGCACTCCAACACACTGTGCCACCAGGGAGGGCCCTCCTTTTGGATTTTAACAGTGGACTGGGCACGCTAAGAACTGACTCCCTTAGGCTTGGAACTTTAATACATTAAAAAACAAATATTCCTTCATTCTTAAAGCCAACCTTTCATCACTATTTTACAAGGAGGCTAGATCTCAGTCTTCTGCTCTAAACCAGATTTAAGAGATAAAATTAAGATCTGTCACTTTAACCTTTGAAAATAAATATCTGGATTATACAAGAATTAGAACACCCCATTTCTTTTCAACTGAAGTGGGAGAAACCCTCCCAATATTGACCCTTAAGTGAAGGCAATCATTTTTATGTCCAGTAATATGCAGGTCTAAAATTATTTCTTACAATTCTACAATCATAGATTATATGTGTTGCTATAAAATTAGATTAAAAATTGATATTCAATGCAGTTGTCCTACATATCTTAAAAGAAGTTAAAAATAACAGCTTCCTCTATAGCACCCTTTTGAGCAATAATTATTGTTACTGTTAATTATTTATCTATTACACCCTGAAATTATTCACTCAGAACAATGACATTAATAATATACTGCTGGAAGTTTGAGATGAAAGCAGCCTGTTAAGTCTTTGCTTTATCTCTTTTCCTTTTAATCCAGTGCTCATTCATTCAGCATTTATTATAAACCTACTTTGAATCAAGTCCTTCATGAGATAATAAACATAGGCCTTCTACCAGAGGAGCTCATATATTTACTGTGTACCAGATATTTTCTTACTATAGTCCTCCTTACCTTCAATTAATTTCATAATACACCAGTTTCTCAAATATTTGGCTGGTATTTCTCTGAATAATGATAGAAAAGAATAGCAGAACCTACCAGAAGTCATCGCCTTACCGAAAGGATTCATGTTCCGTTCTTCATAAGTTCAGTTCATTCTAATTTTTGTGTACCCAATTTTCCATTCATTCATTGAACATTTATTAAACATCTACTGAGAGTCAGCTACTAAAGTTGACATAAACCTCTGGCCTGAGCCTCTTATCTTGGTCCTCAAATTAATGTTAGTCTATTGAGTTAAAGCTAATCCTATACAGAAGGAAGAAGGGTAGCACTGTTGGGATGGAAATCTTTCACAGAGGAGTGAATAACTTGAATTTAGTTTGAAATAATAACAGCTTGTAGAACAGCTAAGTGGGAAAAGATAGTCTTATCTAAGTAAACCATATATACATCCTCTTTAAACATTTCTTTAAACCTGGAAGATAGAGTTTGCAGAGTAGATTCTGATTCTACTCATGTGGTGGCAGGTGGGAATTTCAACTTTACTTCCTAATGCTGATCAAACCCAACAGATCTCAAAATGTAAAAACTGATCAAACCCAACAGATCTCAAAATGTAAAAACTGAAACTGAGATTGGTGGATGTGGAACAGCTGATACATTTGCTGTGGTAGGTAAGGCAGTTAGGTATTCCTTGTTTCACCTTGTCCTTCTACTTTTCCTGTCACGAATGGGGCGATACAACTACTGTCCAAGGTTTACAAAATCCAAATCTGTAACATGTCTATTTCTGTAAAATATAGTTGAAGAAAATATTTTATTTTTCATTTAGCAGCCTGTAAATAGTCCTATGCCAGGTGATGGTCTAAGAACTTAACAAGTAATAATTCACTTAACAATCATAAGGACTCTCCAAGCTAGGAACTACTGATTTACTGTTGCCCCAAATCATAGAGGTGGAAACTGAAGCACAAAGTTGTTAAGTAACTAGATCACAAAGCTATTAAGTGACCACACTGTCTATCTTTGCCTGGCATAGATTCATTATTAGCAGTACCAATTACTTATCAGTGACCACAAAATGTACCATGATTTATTTGACCATAGGGAGACTAAAGACACAACCACCATATGGCTCTGCTGAGACATAAACATCTGGAGAAATGAAAATCTTATAATAAAGCATCTAGCATGAATTTTAATACCATGGGCAATGGTTCTGACAAGACAATTACTTTGCTAGTCTAGCTAATCCCCAAACATCTGTTTTCTTAGTTCTTAAATGTCTGCATTTTCTGTTTTGGGGAATCCACAAAGAACTGAGTTTTAATCAAAGTAAATATTATGGGTCTATAGTAGCATTTTCCATTTTGTTCTTAAAACAGTCGTTCCACAAAATATGAAACTTTTAAAAGGCATTATGTTTAATTGTATAAACACAAATGCGTTTATACAAGATTTTACTGTAGATTTAATCATAACCTTAATATTAAAAATCCCTAAGAGAAATACATTTCATCATTTTCTATTATTTTTCCTGTTTTTATCTTTGAAGTGTTTGCTGTTCTCCCTTTGAGCTCTATTAAGATCCGGCATTTTCTTTATCTTTTCCCCACCCTTTCTCTTTTCATAAAGCTGTAACTTTATAAAGAATAAAAATAAAAGATTCATTGCCTTCAGCCAGTAGATACCTCTTTCATTATCCAAAAAATGTGGGAACGGCCATCTTAATGTATGCAGGGTAAAAATCAAGTCATTTGATTTTTAAATGAGCTAAATAAGCTGAGAAATGTTTGTTAGGAAGTAACTATATGGTAAGTAATAAATAAATATGGTTGAACTTTTCTACTAAGGAAAATGCTGCCATTAATGTTGGTGTATTACCATTTTGGTTTTATTAAACACAAAACAATATTTTAATAATTTGATTTTGCAAGCTCAAGGCTCTGGAAGGACTGATAGCTTTAAGATGTGCAATAAAATACTCATATATAATAGTTTTCAGTTAAACATTTCTGCTGGTATATTTTTTAAATATTGAAGGTAATAAAGAACTGATTCTTCCTTGTGACATGGGAACTTTAGTATCATAACACTGACTTTCACATAACCTGATTAAAAATACATCTGAATTGAACTGTGATTTTTCTCTTTCCTCTGAGGAATGTGTTTTTCTTAGCAAAGGAATCTATTGGTGTATTAATTTCATGTTCTTTCTCTTCCCTGAGTCTGAGTATGTGAGTATATATGTGTTTCTCCCTTTTGCTTTTTTTTTTTTTTTTCCATTTTCATTATTGGAAGTCAGTTCATTTTTGGTATGTGAGATTTGTGTTCATTATTTTTTTTAAAAAGAGATGGGTACATACTAATATTAACTATTACCATCATTCACTTACTCCCAGAGATATATAAAAAGGATACAGAGATGAATTTAAAGCACTCCAAGTTGCCCCCAAGAAATTTCCTCTCATTTGTGTAGATAAGTGGTAATAAATCATAAATCCAATCAATGAAACTTTTAAATCTGCAAAGAAACTATAGCACATACTTCCCCCACATCCCTCCAGAAAAACCCCAGACCTCTGTCTTTCTGTGGTGGGGTAAAGCTTGAGGGAAATCTGGATTTTGTTCTCCAAGCTTTCTCTTTTATTTCTGCCTCACTTGTGTGTGTGTGTGTATGTAATTTCCAAACTGTGGTTTTCTAATAAAAAAACGGCAATTTAATACAAATCACTAATCCATCTACTAAGGATTTAAAAAAAATTATTTATGGATATAGAACTGGGGTACAGGCCAGAAGTGCAGGGGCGGTGAGAGGATTCACCAGATACAGAGTGGGGAGAAGAACAGGCAGATCGATGAGGTACACTGCTGAGGGGAGCAGTGGGCCAGGCAGGAGAGGTCTGCTGCGCCATGTGAGTCACTTCCCTGGCCTGGGATGTAATTAGTGCTAAAGGGGGTTGCAGCTAGCTTTGTAGTCCTGCATTTTAACCCATTGCACTACAAAGGAGGCCCCCAGCAAGGATTTTTAATGTTTTATTGGAACTATATCTAAAACCACATAAGTAAATTAGTTTTATAATTTCACTCAATCCAAGAACAAAAGCATGAAATATTTATTTATTTATTGTTTGTGATAAAATCAGTTTTGGATAATCAAAATTATTTTTTTGTTATGTTTATGCTTCTCCTGAACTTGGATTTCTAACTTCCATCAACTGGCTCATAAATGTACATTAATGTGATAATGATAGAACACATTTTCTTCAAAGTTATAAAGAGCTGATAAAAATAAATTTACTCATAAGAGAAGATATTTATAAATGCAATTAAAATTAGTGCTAGAGGCATACAGTCCAAAGAGATAGCCCTTTGACTTGATTTAAAGAATGAATTGCCCTCCCTTTTCTTTTTCATCCCCCCCTCTGACCATGGCATAATGAGGTCCCTGACACATCATCATTGGCATTCAAAAGCCTCCTTTAATTTTATATTATTATACTTTTCCCTTTGTCTCCTAACCTTAGTACTTGTTCTTTCATTATTATTGGCTTCAACCCTATTGTATCTGGTATATGGCTTTGTATACCAAATACCATACAAGTTTGTATGTATACACTATTGCAGATCAAAATGGCTGCAAGTTCTTGAACACTCCTCCCAACAAGAGACAAGTTCACACCTCTTACTTGGAAAATGGTGAGTTCTACAAATATTTTGACGAATAGACTAGAATTTGGCAAAATTGATAACTGTGCTAGTTTTAGTAGTGGACAGCATTTTACTTTGAGTAGTGGACAGCTTCTGTTTTCTGCCTCTCTCTTCCAATGTCCTTGCAGAAGCCCTTGAGATATCATGTAGTCTACCTACTCTGAGACAGTCAGACTGGAGAGTCATAGGTAGATACTCCAGCCAACAGTCCCATTTGAGTTAGTCTTCCAGTCATCCCTACCAATGCACTGTGCATGTGATTGATGTAGACCAGCTTATCTCCTTACCAAATACCACTTGGTAACTCCAGTTAATTCCATGTAAAGTAGAAGACTCAATGAGCTCTGTTCCCAGAATAGACCCCAAACTTGTGTCTGAATTCTTGACCCCAAAATTGTGAGATAGCAGGTGGTTGTCATTTTAGGTCATTGTGTTTTGGAGTAGTTACTCACTCGGCAGTAGATAATAACAACAAGTGATAATGCAAGTACTGTCATTTGATGGTCTCTAACCACCATATAATGTCCTTTTATGTATTGCTTTTTATCATGAGTTCTTTTTAATTTGTATCAGTATAAGTATTGTATTATGGATCTAATTCATTTTTTTTTCATTCCATTCTTTGCCTCTTACTCTTAGAAATTCTAGTTCTTTGCTTTTAAGTGTTAAAATTGCAACCAGCACATATGCTTCCATCCTCTATGACCACAAGCAATACAGTGACACACATCCTTTTACATGCTTATCTGTCAAACAATGTGATAATTTCTCTGGGATATATTCCAAGAAGTATGATTGCTAGATGACAAGGTGTATGCACATTTCATTTACTTAATACTGCTATGCAGCTCTTCATGGTGAAATCAGAAGTTGGTACTTACGCTGTTTACTGTTATATGAAGAGGGATTACATTTCATCCATCTAATACTATGTCTTCTGTTTTCTGTTTTCTCTTTATGCCTTCTATTGACTAGATTAACTTTTCCTCAGCAGATTTCTGTTATGTGATTTTTTTTTTTTTGCATGCTACTAACAGTTAATAGATTAGACAGGCTTTTAGGTTCAAAAAAAACCAAGATCCTCTTTAACTAGTTTTAGCAGAAAATTATTAATTAGAGTTTTGAAGGGTTTATGGACTCATGAGGGGGCTAAACCATTTTTTGGTTAAATTTTAGAAGTAATGCAGGGAAATACTGAATCATTATTTTTCAAATATTCACTTCTATTTAGTTAGTTTGTTGCTTGCTGTCTTACTCCTCAGATTCCTCTTATTTTTCTTTGTGTACTTGTATTTTCTAAGATTACAGGTTACAGCAACAATTGTGGTAGGTAGTTTGTACCTGAAGTGGGCTCCTGCCTCCAGTATGCTTCTATATATGTAATCTTTACCTCTTGAGATTGGACTGGACCAAGCAACTTGATTCTACTGAGAATGAAGCATGAAATGTCACTTCAAAGACTAGATTAGAAAATGTCTCTGAGTTTTACATTCTCTCGCTCTCAGAAGAATGTTTTTGTCTCAACTCGTCTTTTTCAGTTGTAGTCATCTAACTGGAGAAATAGGAGAAGAGAGGGAGTGGAAGACACTTAAGCATTCATTGTTAATTCATTTCTACCTTTGCTTTTGTATTTTCCACATCCTCACATGGTAGTTGGGCAGGCACTAATTCACCCAGGGAAATGTGGGGAAGAGAAATTTACTTTTGTTCTTACATTGGAATGAAAGTTTGACTTGTATAGTCATCTAAATAATGTCCCTCTCGCACCTTGGAGACATTGTTTGCTAGCAACCTACATCACAGTCAAGAAGTCGGGTATCATTTTAGTTCTACTTAGATTTAAACAACCTCTTTTTTCCTTTGGAATCACAAAGCTATGTCTATTATGTCTTTTATTGTTTGTAATACTACATCTTTTCCATTCTATAATTCAGTAACTCTAAGATGAGAGAAACTGGTTTTTTAAGATTTATTTTATATGTCTCTCAAACCATATAGAGAGTGGTATGCCAGAATTTATACTTTTGCAACCAGGTTATAAGGAGTTGCTACACTCTGTATGCAAACAGTAAACTTTAAAATAAGCTTACAATTAGAGCAAGAAGTCACCCAACGAACTAAACTCAAAAGAAATAATTATTAGACAATTTTTTAAATTTTGAAATTTATTTGCAATGCTTACCAATACAAGAATGGTTGATAGACATTATGATATATATATATATGTATATATATATATATACTATAGAATAGTGTATAAACATTTATAAAAATGAATCAAATTTCAAATATTAACTAAATTATTTTCCTTTAATATTTACGAATCTATTTAGTGATTATTTTATTTATCGTAATGGTTTTTACAGACATATATTAAAGGAGGAAGGATGAAATAATGAAAGGCAAGAAAGAAGGCAGACTATGGAAAAGGCAGATTAATAGTATTTTTTTTTTTTTATGGCAAGATTTTTATCTGGTGCTTTTGAGCTCCACCCTTGGAAAGACCAAGCACTTAATAAACCTTCAGGCTGTTTTCATAGAACTACAGAGCTGAAAGAAATCCCTCATAGATATTTATTAGAAATTCTATTTCTGTAGCTTCTTTCCATGGGTAATTAACTCCCTAAGTTGGCAGTCCTTATTTTTCTACCAACAAAGTCTCAGGAATAACTCCAAGCACTATTATATTTATGTTTTTGAGAAGTGATAAGAAGTTTTAAATAATATTTGAATTTTATTAGACTCCTACAAAGCTACTTTCCAGTGCCATTTTTATGACAACTTACTAAGGTGGTCAGATTATTATTTTTTTGTCACTGTAGCAATCTTTGTCAAGCTACAGTTCAAAGAATCTAACAAAGGACAAATAAGACGTATTTTCAAAATGTTAATATGCTGACAGGCAATAAGGAGGGAATTTCTCTCAAAAAACATAAGAATGGAGTTTCAGGAATTCTTCAGACCATTAAAGAGTATTTCAAACTTTGATGCAAATTTTATAATGACCTAGTTGTGTATAACATTATAATTTCGGAGAGTGGAACAGTATCAAGACCAGGTCTGTGAAAATATTGAAGGAAACAGTATTTACAGGTAGGTAAGGCCAGAGGTGGGGAGCGCTAAATGGAAATATGAATCAAGTTAATCTATGGCAAAAAGGCTTAAATTGAATAGGGACGTTCTCCTTTAAAGAATGACACACTGGAAAGCAATTCTTGTCCTTGACAGTGATCCCAGGTAAGGTCTTGGAAACTGCATCATCAAACCTGGCATTTAAGTCGGTAACAATATTTATTTCATCTGTCGGATACTTGGACTAAATGGAATTCACAAGATTGTTGAATTGTCGCCATATAGCTAAACAAACAACTGGTACCTTGGCAGGAGGATATAAACATTAAGGAATTTTACATCCATCTTATTTAGGAGTGCCAACAAGACAAGAAGTGTCGTTTACAAAATACCAAGCTTAGTAACAATCTTTGATAGTAACTGAGATTATAATAGTCCAGACACCCTATTGCTCCCTTTCTTGATGTTTAGCCCAGGGGAGGGGGCATGTGTTAAAATTATCTTTCTAGAATCCCATTGTCTCTAGGGCACAGACTTAAAATTCAGGCCCTTAGTCAGTCACATTACGAGAGGACTCTCAGTCATGGAAGGCACAGTACTTGGACTCTAACTTAGGGAATGTATGCGATGTAAGTAGCGTTATTAAGATGTAACTGTTGGCTGAATGGCTATCAAAAATGGTCTCATTCTAAGCTGATGGCACCAGATTATAATCTGTCACTGGGAAAAGTGTTCAGGTAGCTAGACTTAAGTTCAGTGGGCTTTAACTTTGTAGTTTGGTAATTTGCTACAGTAGACCTAAAAAACTAATATGCTCTTCTATGCAGTATTTCAAGCCTGTGAGTGGGTTCACCAAGGTTTCATAAAGCCTAAACTAAGAACATTCAAGTAAGAAAATATGCAGGGCTCTGTAGCCTGGCAAAAATTGAGGAAAACTGACAACTGTCATTTATGGTCAAACCAAAAAGGCATATTTAGCCTGTAAAGGAGGAGAGTGGTGAGAGAATTTGATGATTTTCTTCAAATATATGGAAAGCTGTCATAGCTATGTGACTTCCTAGGTGACTGGACATATTATTAATCAAAATGGGGCATTTCTAAGACTTAAAAGGAGATACTTTTAACTGTTAGGCTGGGACACAGAGTATCCTAGCAAATTAGGACATATTGTCATGCTATATAAGTAGGAGAAAATGAAAATTAAATGATGGAATAGAGAAAATGAGAGAGACCTAATTTGACTCAAAGCAGTGATGGATTTCTTGAGAAAATAATCTAGCTCCTTACTAGATTTTTCTTAGTAGATACTGAGAAATTACTTGGCAGAGAGATTTAGAAAAGCAGCAACTTGCATTAAGGAGACTCCTGAGGTCACTTTCTAGGTTGAGGTTATATATTGCTTGATATCTTCCCAATCAAATTTGAATCTTACCATTTTCAATACATAGTCTTTATGTTCTTCAGGAGCCAATCTTCATTTCTGCTTCCATCATTTTCTGTTTATAAGATACTAACAAAGAAGTACATTTGGCTACTTTGAATTATAATAACATCTAATTCAAAAGATATTTATGAGGTTTAACTGACAAAATATATGCACAATTAAGCAGAATGCCTGACTCAGCATTTTTGATCAATAATACACGTTCCTTTCACTTTAGCAAATTGTAAATACTTAACTACAGTAATTGCTACTTGATTTTTAAATATTTATTTATGTATATAAGAACTGGGGTACAGGCTTGAGGTGCAAGGGGTGTGGGCTGCAAAGACCCACCAGAGACAGCAGGGAGTAGAACATACAGATCAACCAAAACACATTGCTGAGGGGAGCGTAGAATAGACAGCAGAGGTCCACCATGCCATGCAGACCACCGCCTGGCCAGGGGTCAAGCTCATGTTCCAGTGACTGCAGACAGCCACCAGGGAGGCCCAAGATTAATTTAACTAATGTCAATTATTGAGTTGAAAAGTCATTATTGTTTATGTTTTAGGACTATGGTTGTCCTAAGGTGTTTTCTGCATTTGCTTGAGGTGAGGAAATGAGGAAAGAGGGGGAGAGAGGAGGACAAAAAGAAGGAACAAATAAATTAAGGAGCAATCGAAGAACAGATTAGGAGGAAAGAGGGAGGAAAGAGGATAAAAGTAAAGAAATAAAAAACTCATAGTGGCTGTTGTGTTACAGCAAGAACAGTTTGCTGATGAAGATTTTAATTGGCATCAAAGGAATATGAGAATACTCTAATTCAGAGCAAAGTACATAACTAACGTCCTTCAAAATCCCTATGACAATTCCTGTAATGTACTGAATAGATTAGCAATTAGTATGTGAATCCTTTGGATGCTGTGAGAGGATTTGTCCTCTGCTGAAACAAGACATAAATTCCTTGGGTACAGTTCATTCTGGTTGTCTGGAATATGCTTTTCGCAACTTAAGCTTCTATCAACAAATCTTTCCTCAGCCTACTGCTTATAAGGGTTTCCTCAAATCAAGGCAACAGTTAGGGGGCATGGATGCTAACATGTGTCCTAGTTTCAGGATCCTCATGAGGATCAAATGAGATAATGAGTGAAAAAGCTTTAAAACCTTAATTGCCATAGAGTAGAAAGTTCTATTAATAACAATGAGAGTCAATAATGACAACAATTCTTCTCATAAAAGTCAGCTCTCCTTCGAATCAGGGATGCAAGTTGCACCCTTCTGATGCAGGGGTGTATGAATAATCCCGCACTGCTGTGAAAATGTGGGGCATCTGGAGAACAAATGGAATAACTTTGAAGAAGATTCCAAAGTGGCAAAATTCCGAAAGCCATGTGGTTGCAGATTTGAAAACACAAAGGCAGTGGGTATTTGAAGTCCATAGAATTTACCTCAAACCCAAACAGGCCGTTTTTCTAAAAGAGCAAGCGAAGGTTTAAAAACCTGCATCAGGCCTGCTCAAGGCTGCTGCCAAGATGGTGGCAAACACTGTGTGAAGAAGGCCCAGGCCCAGGGTGCCAGGACACTTTTTCAATTAAGCTAACCTGGATATCCTTCCTTCACTTACCCTTCCCATGAGCCATACCCTTAATGGCAAGATAATTTATTGAAAGGTTTTATAAAATATGTATAGTCTGTCTATCTATTCCCTCCCCTCTCATTTCAAGCAGGCAGCCAGTTTTGTATTTATGGCCTCAAGGATTTGAGCTGAGTCAAAGCAGAAGCAGCCAAATGTTAACAGCACTTTCTGCTTTTAGTTAAAAGAAAACCTCTGAAGGGTTGTGCCAGGGAGGGAAAGAAAGTGGAGAGGGCATTGGGGAAGCTATGAAATCTCTAGAATTGATTGGGGAAGAGCCAAACCTGAGAGGCCAGCAAGAAATTGCCCTGCCTTGCAACCTTGCAGTAGCCACAAAGACTTTAAGGAAGTAAGTGCATTGAGAGAGAAGATGGCAGCTACCTGGTTCATAGAAGCTTGGTGTCCAAGGAGCAGAGTCACCCAACCTAAAGGGACCCTAGATTTAGAAGATGAATGTCCTTCTGGTAAGTAACATGGACCTATTAGCTTATAACCAGGGGATTCCCCATCTTCTTGGGCTGTATATGATTAAAGGACTTTGTCTATCACAGAATGAAAAGTCTCAGAAATAACTGACATCTGATTTTTACCATTCTGATAGGTTGAAGATGGCATTTCATTCACTTACGTTAAACAACAACAAAAAAATTTCCTGAAAGAATTTTGCATGTGTATATTAAAAAAAAAGATTTATTTTTTTATGCATACAAGAAATGGGGTACAGGCCAGAGGTGCAGTGGTAGGGGAAGGGTAAGAAGATTCACCAGAGATAGAGTGGGGAGCAGAATAGGCAAATGTAATGAAATACACTGCTGAGGGGAGCAGTAGGCGGGTCAGGAAAGATCTGCTGCACCATGTGGGTCAGCTCCCTGGCCAGGGATAGAACTCATGCTGCAGTGGCTGCTGAGAGCTTCACAGTGCTGCACTTTAGGCCCTTGTGCCAGCAGCGAGGACCCTGCATCTGTACTTTTGTAGACTTAACACTGTATCTCATTATATTGATCTCTGGCTTCCAAAGTCATGATTGTATCTAGGCATTTCACTCAGGTCTAGAAGTCCCTGAAGTATGACCTGCTTACTCCCTTTACTTCCAGATCAGAATCTAGATGTTTCATGTGGTAGACTCCAGCATGGAAGTAGCTATCTAAGGGACTTTTTGATGAGGTGGGAATAAATAAGCATGAATAAGTCTGATGGAATATTTGAACCCCACTTGTATAGATTTTTTAAAAAAATTTTACTAGTTTTCAATATCCACCTGTTCTGCTCCCCACTCTGTCTCTGGTGAATCCTCTCTACCTTCTGCACCGCTGGCCTGTACCCAACTCTTATATTTATCTTTTAAATAAGATGAATCTTCAAAAAAACAGACTTTAGGAATAAAATAATACATTAAGCTCAATGTTTTTAGAGGGGACTCTTCTCTAGAAGAAAATAGAAGAGATAGGTATACACAATATTAGAGCTAAAATTTGTATTTTGAATTTCCCATGAAAGCCAGACTATGAATTGAGCTGCAGGGGATTTAATAAAATTGTCATGCTACCAATTCAATACTTGAATACTTATGTATATTTTTAAAATGGTGTGAATTTCTAATTTTCAATGAAAATTTATATAAGAAAAATACAGCAGGTGATCTAATAATGTTTGTTTTTCTTTTGACATTGATGAGGAAAAATGTCCTAGCTGATATTGAAAGAAAGGATTTTATTCTAAGACCAGGTTTTGTCATGACTTTGCTTAAAGTTGTAGTTTCCAAGAACCTATCAACAATGTTAAGTGAAGATATGCTCTATTGAATGTGGGAATTAAATAAGTCATTAAAATTCAATGATTTTTTAGATCAAAACTTACAGTTTTGCAATGCTTGTTTTTATTGAATTTTTAGTCCTTAGTCAATATTATGGATATTTAAAGGTTTTTGATATTGACATTCACACATTATATAGATCATTCTTCCTTTCAACACTAGTGAACTATAAATGGAAACCTTAGGCTCTTTAGCAACTGATTCTCACCCCACATTTGTTGCTATTGTTAAAATTGTACATTTTCACAGCATTATAAAAAAAAAATGTGATCCAGGATGAAACCTGGCTTGCAAAGTCACAACTTACAAGTGAGTTTTAAACTTAGTCTGGAAGAATCTATTCATATTCCTCTATAACATGCATTTCTATGAACCAAATATAGACATGATAATTTTAGATGCCTTTTACAGTTGCATCACCAACAAATGATTTGTTTAAAAATATAGTTGTAATTTAAGAGGCACACATACTTCCATAATATTTTAATACCTTTTGCCCTATGTGGTAGAGGTGAACCAAAAAAGCAGTCCTTCCCTCCCCCCACAAAAAAATAGATCTTCCATTTAAATCTTTTTGTTCTTGAGGCTTGTCTTAAGCAGTGGTTTCAATTGAAATCCTTCTTCACCTTACACTTTTTGTACAACAGCAGTCCACAGGATGCAGATGAAAGCAGAGCTGTGCTGATTGCAATTGAGGGTTTTCAGTTCTGCAGCTCCCCTACCTCTACTTTCCTCCATGGTCTTTGTGTATGAACATGGTGCCCAGCTGATTCAGGGAATCCAGCTTACACCAGATGCTCCAGCATAATTGTACCATTTTATATATAT
>NW_004567105.1:19679923-19737510 GCF_000260355.1 Condylura cristata
ATATATATGTATATTCTCTTTCATTCTTTCATTCTCATAAATCCTTTGGTCACCATACCTCCAAGGCTGTCAATACTGCAAAGTCTCTAGCTGCTGCTGGACAGCTCTGAGACTTGAAATAAAATACGTAACTGAGGCCTTAATTTTCTTTTCCCCACTATTTTATCAAGTATAGAGATTTGATTAAGACTTAAGTTACATAATTTTTATGTTGTGAGAATTGAATGAATTATGATGTCTTATCAACAGTACCCAGCAGACAACAAATAGAATGTCATTAATACGCAAAGTAAATCAAAATGAAAAGGCGTAATATAAAATAATTCAGAAAGAGCCAAAAAACCACATGCCTCTTTGTTCCACCCAAACCATATGGCCTCCAGCGTGTCAACTCTGGGTGGGATAATGTTTGGGAGTCTAGGCTCTGGAATTTGTCTGGATCTAAATCCCATATCTACTAGCTAGCTAGCTGTGTGAAATTAAGCATATTTTCTAAACTCACTAAGCTCCATTTCTTCAACTGTCAAATAAGAATAGCAATATTAAAATCAGGGGTCAAAATAACCTGTCTAAAATTGTAAAGGAAGCAAGAGATACATACATAATTAAAATGATTTGACTCAGAAGATTCCTAGTTTTAACTAAATTTCTACCTTAATTAAGTTCAGTGCTAGGAGATATCATGGATTTTAGGAAGAATTCTGAACTTTATATAGAATATAAAGATCATGGCAGGATGATAGTTAAAAATAATCAGCATGTATTTAGATTTACTTGTACCAGTCACTCTGCAAGACACCAGAAACTCAAAGATGAAAGTGGCTTCAGAGGTACACAGTCCAAGTCGGGAGACCTGAGAGAAGAAATCCCTTAAATTAGGTCTTAAAAGATGAGTGAGCTGGTGTGAGATTGTCAAAGGGGAGGAATGTTGCAGATAGAGGAGAAAACAGATATAATGGAAGAAGAGGTTTGAAACAGTTTGGTGAGCCTCAGACATGAGTAGGTGAACAAAGATGCAGATAAGTACTTGGGTAAAGAGGCAGGAAGCAGGTGAGGCACACGGACGTCAAAGTTAGACGTCCACCAAACCCCTCTAGAGACTATACTCACACTGAGGCAATAGGGCGCGCCTGTTGATTAGATTTAAATAAGGTTAACAATGTTATTAATAGATAACATTCCTTCCATTCTTATGTGTTCTTGCAACTGTACTATGTGTTTTATAATCTTATGTTTTAAAATCTTTATAATAGGTGTTTTTTTTTTAAAGATTTATTTATTTATGGGTACAGAACTGGGTACAGGCCAGAGGTGCAGGGATGGTGAGAGGATTCACCATACACAGAGCGGGGAGCAGAACAGGCAGATGGACGAAGTACACTGCTGAGGGGAGCAGCGGGCGGGTCAGGAGAGGTCTGCCACGCCATGTGGATCTCCTCCAGGGCAGGCAGGGATCGAACTCATGCAGAAGTGGCTTAAGCTTCTTTGTACTGTACTTTAACCCGCTGCGCCGCCAGGGAGGGCCACATGTGATTAATTATTGTCGGAGTCCAGCTCTGACAAATGGGCAGTCAGACGTCTTTTTCCAGAAGGATGAGGCTGCATCAAGGAAATGAGCAGTTGAGGTGCACACTGACACTCTAGCAGGTGCAAAGCCTCTCAGCGGGTCTTTATTTACCTGTTAAAGCAGGCAGTGAGATTACATCAACAAAAACATTGAAGCAAAGTAAAAATAATTATTACATATTTTTCATAGTCATTTGGAGACTCCCATGGCATCTTACAAAAGAAACTTGTTTGGTCATCTTAAGAAAAACATAAACAATCAAGACTTCTAAATGTACCTCATTCCCCAGCATAATCAGTCACCTGGAACATGTGGTGATGTTTCATCACCTTACTAACTCCCTAATGTAGATTCTGATCTCCTCATCCTATTGTTTAAAATCATTTGTTCCTAATATATTACTAGTATGTTGTCTTCCTTGATGTTCTACTCTACAACTTATCATTCTTATCTAACTCCTATAATCATTGTCTATCTTACTTTGGTCTAAGCTAATGGTATCTAACCTCCATGTAACCTGCGAAGTGTTGACCTTTAGAACACACCAGAAAATCTACTTATGCCACAAGCGCACCTCCCGGGTGAGATTTCAGTCACCCACCACAGTTAGCTTTACACAATTTTGTTTCCTATTGTCTTCAGAGATACACCCTGTTTTTCCTACTCTCTTGCAATGTTAGTTCCTGTAATGTATTATGTCAATTAATACTTTAACCCAAGTTAATTTAGACAGGCCAGTCATATAACCAATTTTAGACTGTTATTAGCCAAGAACAAATGAGAAAGTTTCGACAGGCGCTGCTTTGAAGATTCCCATGGTTTCATCTTCTTTGGAGGTTCAGAAAACCCCTGTCTTCTTGGGAGTCTCCCCAGTGCCAGGACCATGTCATAGACAGCATTGGTTGCACAGCCTACATCAAATTTTGCTGCTTTTTAAAAATATTTTTCTTATTGAAGTGATGTTAGTTTACAACATTGTATTTTTAAGCTATGGGATGACAGGTATGTTGTTATACCGCATCCATCACCAAAGTACCAGTAATTCTTCATCACTGTCCTTTGGGTCTCTCTATCCTTTGCTTCCACCCCCTTCCATACTTCTGATAGCCTCAGTTCTGCAGTCAGATTCCAGGAGTTTGTTTATGCTTAGTTTAGTCTCTTCTTTTGACTTGTTTCTTTATATTCCACATATGAGTAAAATAATCTACCATTTTTCTTTTGTCTCTGACTTAATTTCACTTAACATAACCTACTCCAATTCCAATTATGTTGTTGCAAATAGCAAGATTTGGTCTTTTTGTACAAAACTGAGTAATACTCCATTGTGTGTGTTTACCACATCTACCTAATCCATCATCCAACACTGGGCACTTAGGTTTTTCTATAGCTTGGCTGTTTTACATAGTGTTGGCGATGAACAGATGAGAGCATGTATCTCTTCAAATTTATAGTTTGTCGTCTTTGTATTACTTAGGAATAGAATTGCTAGGTCATGTGATAGATATAGTCTTAATGTTTTAAGAAAACCCCATACTGTTTTCCATAAGGACAATAAGTCTACATTTGCAGGAACAGAGTACCAGAGTTTCCTTTTTTCCACCTCCTTAACAACACTTGCTTCTGGTCTTTTCTGGTTAACACCTGTTTGTCATAGTTTTGATTTGCATTTTCCTGTTAATAAGTGATGATGAACAATTTTTATGTACCTGTTGGTTATCTGCATGTCTCATTTGGAGAATGTGTAATCAGTACTTCTGCACATTTTATTTATTATAGGGCTATTTTGTTGTTGCTGAGTTGTAGGAGTATTTTTGTAGCCTTGGATATTAACACCCTGTAAGATGTATGATGTGCCAAAAAAATTTTTCTCATTCATTATGGTATCTATTTTAACGATAGTTTCTTTCCTTTTTGGTTTTTAAATATTATATATTTTTTACATTTGCATAGAAGAACTGTAGTGTAAGTCAGAGGTACAGGGAGTTAGAGGATCCACTAGAGACAGAGTAGAAAGAAGAAGAGGCAGATCTAGTGAAATACACTGCCAAGGGGAGCAGTGGGCAAGGGAGGAGAGGTCTGCTGCGCCATGTGGGTCAGCTCCATGGCCAGGGACTAAACTCAAGGCATCAAGGTGGTAGTGCTGAGACTTAACCCATAGGTAACCAGGGAACCCTAATGATGGTTTCTTTATCTGAGCAGAAGTCTTATAGTTTTAGACAGCTAGCTTGTTTTTCCATCTGTTTATTTTTGCTGTTATTTCCTTACTGTTATAGTTGAGTCTGCAAAGACATCACTGAAACCAATATTGTGTTTTGCCTATGTTTATCTCTATGTACTTTGTGGCTTTAGGTCTTATACCCACATCTTTAATCCAACTTTGGGTTAGTTTTTTTGTATATGGTGTGAGATAGTGGTCTAGTTTCATTTTTCTGCTTGTGACTGTCTAGTTTTCCTAACACTATTTGTGAATAAATTTTCTCAAGTATATGCTTAGCAAATTTGGCATAGATTAACTGTTCATCTAAGTGTGGTTTATTTCTGAGCTCTCAATTCTACTATATAGTAGAATATAGTAATATAGTAATCTGAGTATCTATTTTTATTCAAACCCATACTGTTTAGATAAATATAGCTGTATAATATAGTTTGATGTTCAGGAGTGTAATAACTCCATTCTTTTGGTCAGGATTGCTACAACTTTTTGTGGGTGTGTACAAATATTTCAGTAAAGTTTGATCTGTTACCCTGAAGAAGTTGGCCACATTTTTAAATTCAAGGGATTTGATCAATTTTATAATTTTATTTACACTTAATGATACATCATGTAGTACTTACAAACACATGCCCTCTCACCTGTAAATTTTTTCTTATGATATTACAGCAGTAGGAGAGAGATCAAGAGCATGAGAGCATGCAAGTACTAATATTCCCCTTTGAATGTTGATAGTATATTTTAAATTCCTGATTGTATACTTCCCTATTATTTTGAATCATTTAAAGTTGTTGTTTTATCTTTTTAAAGTGATTTATTTAAAACTTCATTGTGTACTTAAATATGCATATTTATATATGTATATGCAGTATATTTATGAGCTTTGGATAAAATTTTAAAATATAACATGAGTTCATTACTCCTTTTGACAATTTGAAATAAAGAGTTCCTATCACTTTTAGAATACACCACTTGCTACTTCTATTCCTTCCTTTATCAAGTTTGAGAATGTCTCATATCTCAAATATTATTTTTTAGGGTGAAAGAAACATAGCTAGAGATTTGATTAAGACATAACTTCTGCCTTTGTTTAGCTTACCATCCAAATGGGAAGATACCACATACTCTCATTAAAAAAAGGAAAAGAAAAAAAAAACAGAGCCAAAATTTCCATCAGATCATTAGTGCTTTCAAAATTGAGACCCTAAAAGTTAACAGCAGTCCTGAAAAAAAAAAAAAAAAAGAAGAAGAAGAAGAATGGAGTTATTACATTCCCAACTGGATTAGGGAAGAGTGATTTGTGAAGATGAGCGAGTGGGCACGCAGTCTGTGCACGCAGCCAGGATCAGATAATTGTTTCCTTGAGATGGGGAAAGAGAGCATTAAAAGGAAGATGATTGGACATCAGCAATAACAGAGTTGGGTATCATGTATTTTTTTTCTAGATAATCAGATGATCAGGTATCTCAGATAAAGTTTGCCAAAAAAAGTATATTTTATTCTTATGGTGATCACTTATGTCTCAGATTCTGATGGAAACTATATACTCAGTCTAGAAAAAAAAAGTGCAAATGTAATATGCAAACTATCTTTCCCTATAGAAACAACTACCATCTGCATTTTAGTACATTATAATCCATCATCATAAGGCATTAATTATATAGATGGGTGTGTGTGTGTGCATGTTTGTGTAGAAATCTTTGCCTTTTCACAGTTACTGATATAAAGCATTTTCATTTACAGGAACAGATTCAAGAACAGTTTATTTCAGCATTAGAAATGCTCTCATGTTAAGATTTCTTTTATTATATAGCAAATCTCTGAATATTTTTATTATTTCAAAATAAAAATAGCTTTTTTCTTGATTATATTTAAATAAAACTACACTCTTAGAATGAAAAAGTCAGTAATGCATCAAGATCTAAGAAGTAAAAAATTAGTAAAATTCTACCAAGAATGGAGGGGCTTTTGAGCTATAGAATAACATAATTTATATATTTCTCTAATTGGTAATGCCATGTGAGATACACTGAAAAGGGAAAAGCCTAGAAGCCAGGAAATGAGTTAGACAAGCAAGCAATCATCTGATAAATAGCCAGGCCAGGTCACCCACAGTTAGTATAAGAGCCAGGTTTATTGAACACCTAATTTCCGCAAAACACTACAGTGGCCACATTGTCATGAAAAACACATGACCTGTGCCCTCAAGAAGCTCTCAGCTCCTTGTATGAGCGTAACTGCAATGCATCAAACATGTCTTGGAGAATTTTGTGAATAAGTTCCATTCCTTGTTCATGTTCTTTTCCAACTTTCGGCTGCTTGGGGAAATATTTCAAATCCATATGTTAAAGTTGAAGTCAGGGTCCCTCCTTTTTTTTAATTGGTGGTGAGCAAAAAATATTACCATTTCAAGGCTATGGTGATCCCCAAATTTGAAATCTTTGCAGCAACATAAATCATTTGATTTGGGGAATGCAAAAAAAAAAAAAAAAAAAGATTTGTTAGGAAAAGGTTTCCGGAGGTAAAGCTGACTGCCTGGAGGGCAGAGGTAGTCTCATTTATAGGTGAAATCTCATAAAACATTTATCTCTTGGTGACTGTGTGACCAAAGAGGTCAGGCTGGGTAACATTTGTTAATGATTATTGAATGTTGAAGTGTTTTGGAATGTATCTAAGTTAATTCTCAAGAAAATATAGGAGCTGAAATTGAGAAAGAGCAATGATTACTTGAAAATAAAAAGAGTAAAAAAAATAAGCAAGAGAGAAAATAAGCAATTCTACAAGTACTTGGGTGGGGAACCACCACTCCACAGTCATATGGGTTTTATTTTTGATTTTCTGGAATATTTTTAGTTCACTTCTTTTCAGAAGTGAGACATATACTGTATTTCATTTATTTTCTGTGTATTTATTGGATTAAAAAATTAACTATGATAATATACTAAAATTAATGGAGTTAGAAATTAAGTTTATATTATTGTGACTTAATTCAGTACACTATTAGAATGAAATTTTCAAATAATATTTCTTCTGACTATATAAAGAAGGACAGTGTCACAAATAGAGCAGAATACAGACTTGATTCTGCATGAGAACGCAGGCATGATTAAATCATTTCATATTAAAATTTACATCTGATTCTTTCATAGTTATTGAGTTTAGATCATTTTTTAGTGTCTGGTTACCCTAACATGTATAGAAAATCTTAAGAGAAAATCAAATAAATATTAATATATGCCTTCCAGATGGAAACTAGTAGAGATATTATACTGAAGTGGCACTGTTATTTCCTATTTTAATTTTTCTAACACCAGTGAAATCCTTTTAATACTCTAAACACAACTGCTAGATTGGGAGGGGCTGCTATTCATTTTTTGATTCCATTCCAAAGTTCCTTTCAGAGTAATAAAAATGTTTTCTAAGGAAGCAGATGACCTCGCCTTATTATTTAAGCAGCTTAGTTTCTGTCCCCCAGCCCCCAGCTCACATGAAATTGTCTTCAAGGACATTTTTTTCAAAAAGTTTCAGAGGAGGCATGGCATCATTAGGGAACAACCAGCCAACCAGAGTTGTCAACCATGATGCTTCCCCAGGGACCTTGCTAGGTGCTGGATATTAGGGAGGAAGTGTCTAAAGAGAAATTTCTTTTTCTTTCTTTCTTTCTTTTAAATATTTATTTATGCATGCAGAACTGGGGTACAGGCCAGAGGTGCACGAGCAGTGAGAGGATTCCCCAGAGACAGAGTGGGGAGCAGCAGGTGGAGTAGGAGAGTTTTGTTGCGCCATGTGGGTCACCTCCTGGGCCAGGGATCGAACTTGCACTGAGACGGTTGTGTTTAGTTTGCAGTGTTGAGCTTTAACCTGCTGCACCACCAGGGAGGCCCTCAAAGAGAAATTTCTAAAGGCATATCTAGCTTGAAGTCTAGAAACATATCTGCTCTTTTTTTGGAAAAAAGTAGGCTTTGAAAGGAACTCAAAGGACACAGCATTTAGAAGCAATTATACTTACCTTTTTAATGTAAAAAGTATGAAGATAGTAAATCACTACAATCACTTCAGAAAAAAAATGAAATTAAGTGTTGTGAAATTTATTTTCATTTTATGTTTTCTTCTGTTGAGTTATATAGTTTCATGGAATAATATAAACTCACTATATTAAAATGGAATTAAATGGTTAAATAGTGTGCTAGGAAATGTGCTACAATATACAGTACTTTTTCCTCTACCTTGTCCCAAATTGATGTATTATATCAAACAAATTCTTCCTTACAATTCAAGAATGTAAGAGATGAAGAGTAAATAGAAAGACTATCTAAAAATGGCTTGGCCACACATTTAAAAGAAGGCTAATGTAGATCAGATTGGCATTCTGTACAATTCACCCAAATTGTATGGATCAGGTAACCACTTTAGTTAACACTTAAGCTCCCCACCGAATTCTATTTCTCACTCTTTTTATAGACTAAACACACTTGAGTCTTATCTACCTCTTCCTAACCTATTACAAAACCCTTGATTATTTTTCTTACCTACAATACTCCAATGTTTTCTTAATGCATCTGTCTTTGCTACTTACTTACCTTATCCTGTGTGCCGTACAATCTATTATGTGACTTTTTAAAAATTTCTGTAGTTTTTTTTTTCTTTATTGAGGTGAGAATAGTTTATTATACTGTATGTTATTTAGGAAAATAGAGTCGTACCTCTTCAGATATATGTTACTACCTCTCCACACCCACCAAGCATCTGTGGTCCCCACCATATCCACTGGACCCCGATGTCCTTCTCTCCCTCTCTCCTCTAGAGCCTCAATTCTGTGGTAATATTTCTAAGGTTTGTTTTGATTTTACTCTGTCTTTTCTTTTGTTATATTTCTTTATATTCCACACAAACATGCCTTTCTTAATGGCCAGCCCTTCCTGGCCTCTGTGTGGCCCTCAGTCTAAAGTCCAGACCCTTGACCTTCTTTAGCATATTTCACCCCACCTTTTACTATGATGTTCCACACATACTCCAAGTTATCTCTTCCAAAAAAACTTTTATTCCAGTTCACTATCTAAACACACAACAGCTGTGTTAACTTAAAAGTTCAGTAATTTAGGCTTTAAAACAGGGACCCTTTATTTTTAAATAACCTTCACTGTTAGCTGATACTTTATCAGTATAAAACGTAAAATATTAAAATGTTGTATTCATGAAAAATCAATGATTCTAATTTTGGTTTTTAAATTTTAGCTATATTAAAGATTATCATTAGCAGTGGTTGATAAATAAATGTCCTTCTAAATCAGAAATCTACTTGTTTCAATCTCTGTGTCTTCATAAAGTAAAAACTGAGAGACAAAAAGTCAATCTGAATTTGAAAAGTTCTTTATTTTTCAAACATTTTAAGGTGGATCCTCAATTATGTCATGTTGAGAAGAATTTCATTCTAGATGGCTAACAGAAGAACTTTTGTCAATAGAACCCACAAAATGTGCCTGGAAAATATTCAGCTATTTTGAAAATAAATGCCAGGACGTCAACTCCTTGTTTCTCTGCCTTGAGGCTATCATTACTTGGCCATGTAACACTCATTTGTACTGGCCTTATATATTAACCCCACCAGAGATGTGTAAACAAAATGTCACAAGTTCCAACTAAGCAACTTTTGTTTCTTTAATGTCACACACATGAAAAACTTACTTTGACTTTCTTCCTCAATGTTACTTTTTCAGATTGAGTGATTTACTATAGAATTAGATCCACAGTCAAACACAAAACAATAATAATGGAGAAGTAGGTGTCATTTTTATAGTCATTAATGCTTGTCAGTTAAATATGACAGAGATGGAAGAGAGTATAGACTTGATGGATGACAGATGAAGCTAACATTCACAAAGCCTGTTTAATGACAACTCCAGTAATGTTAACATCCTGAAAATCTCTGTCTTACTATCTTCATTTTGCAATAATGTAGTGTATTCATAAAGATTTCAAGGTAATCACAGAATGTTTAAGAACAAATGAGCATTAATTTATTTCTGTTTTAACATTTTAAATTGCACCCTATAGCAATATAAAGAGAAAAGAAATATATCCCATCAGATAATTAAAATTGCTGTGTGCATTCTGTATATGAACCCATTGTTGCTGCACGTTATTTCAAATAACGCCACTTATTAAGCTGCCTGGGAAGTCATCTTGAGGATTGATTGTGTGTATACATGAAAAGAGGAAGGAAAATAGAGGGGGGCACATTGTTTTTTCCTAGCCATGTAGTCTCTTAGTCTATTGTGCAGTCAAATCAAACTATCCAAATTATTTCTCCCTAAAGATGCTCAATATGGCATTGTATAAAGGCATGAAAATACAGAAATCGCTTGAATGTTCTACAGTGAAATTAATTAGTATAAGATGTTGATATAACAATGTCACACAGCTATTAAAAATGTTAAACTATATCATTATAATTAAGAAAATACCATTATAAAATATAATTAAGATAATAAAATACTGGTATAAGATATATACATATTTATTGCTTATAAGTATGTATATAAGTAAAATATATATTTCTATATTAAATAAATATTGGGAGGCAGTGCAGAAAAATAGGAATATGGTTTATCTTTGTTAATGGGACCAGAGACAATTATTAGTTTCTTTTTATTTTCTTTGTTAAAATTCCCATTATAAACATGTTACAAAGATAACCACTTTAGTAAAAAAGGCAGCAAAGGCATATTCAATATGATTAGTGTCCTTTAGTGGTAAAAGATTTTTTGAAAATTATGTTTATTATGAATTGTAGTCTACCTAAAGTATACACTTACGTATATCTAAAGAATACATCTATACATATATAAGTATATACAATTTATATACATGTAAGTTCCTCCTAACAAGATTGCTTTTCATTTTGGATTGATGAGATTGCAAATACATGATCAACAAGATTTTCATTTCCATTTTGTATTCTGATGGCTTAGCAAAAGTAGAATTGAGCTAGTGCATTAGAAGTTTGAGTTCCATAGCCTTGATTTAATCGTATAGGCATTAATTCAAGGTTGGGTACTTTTTCAATTTTCCCTTTAATCAAACCTATGAGCCAGAAACTAAAAAGAAAGAAATTATAGCAGCTGAATTGCAGCTGTAGTTATTCACCTACAAAACTAAAGATAGGCAAATCAGGGTTACAAACTTCATTTAGCCAAAATCAAGGAAGGAGAAAAAGCTCATCACATACACTCACCCACCCCAGTGTTCCTAAGAGTCAGTTTCTTAAGAATTCTTAGGAAATATTTTGATATGTAAAGTAATTTTGCATCTGTCTTTTAATAATTCTGTATCCCAAAACACTTTTAAATGGAAAAACACATTCTTATAATCCCACCATTCTAGTAAAGTTACAAGTAAAATTGAGAACATATTTAGAAGGCAGATTAGCATGCAATAAACAGATGGACTCAATAACAAGAGCCTGAAGGGCAGACTAGCAAACAAGGAGAGGGTGGGTTCAAAATAGAGATTAATGTATATGTGTGTGTGTGTGTATGCACATACATATATATAGATATGTGACTATAATTATTATAGACTAAGTTCAATTATATGAGTTTATCATGAATATATCATGACCAGTCTGAACATTCAATATCCATAACAAGCAAAATCCTTTTGGGTTTTCATGACTTTAAATTTGTTCTGTATCAAAATGAATACGTATCCTCTTTTATAACGAGGATATATTTTCCATTAAAACATGAATCACAGTATTTGTGATGATAAAGTTCCTAATTTAGTTTATTAACATCACTACTCAGTTATATGAGACTTGATTATAAGTACTATTCTTTCTATTGATCGTTTTGGGAGCTGCTCAGTTTAATTCTTTACACAGTAGGACTGTATCACATAAGTTACCAGTGGATGAATGATAGTTATCCAATACATGAATAAAAAGACTCTTTCCTAAATCAGCCCTATTTAACTCACTTGAAAACTTGACTTTTAGACTTTTAACTACCTTTAAATTAAATATGCCTTTCCAAAGCATTTATTTTTCATTTTTTTCTTTGATGAATAATGTCTGCTGTATAGACTTATCTCAAACATCATACATCTGTAGGATGCCTATTAGTGAGTGCATAATACTGACACTGGTATATTAAAAATACCACATATTTTGGACTGAAATTAACTGTGATTCAAATGTTTGCTCAATTAATTAAGATTTGGGGCTAGCTATCTTAACATTCTTGAACTTCAATATAAACATCTATAAAAATCAAAATGTATACAACTTAACTAGCCAGGGTTGTATTTATGGATAATAATTTAAATGCAGAAAACATCTGGTAGGGATATTTTATGAAAGAATAGCCATAGGCCCTCCCTGGTGGTGCAGCAGGTTAAAGCACAGCACTGAGAATCTAAGGCTGCTTCTGCATGAGTTCGATTCCCGCCTGCCCCGGAGGTGACCACATGGCATGGCAGACCTCTCCTGACCCGCCCGCTGCTCCCCTCAGCAGTGTACTTCGTCTATCTGCCTGTTCTGTTCCCCTCTCTGTCTCTGGTGAAGCCTCTCACCGCCCCTGAGCCTCTGGCCTGTACCCCAGTTCTGTATGTACAAATAAATAAATCTTAAAAAAAAAAAAGAATAGCCATAATATTAGTCATAAACGAATATTTTTGGTTATCTGTATAGAGACTCCCTCAGATCCAAAATAACAGTGTGCTTTCCAATTTTTATGGTAATGCATTGCCAGGCCTTTGAGTTGGCTAGAAGGAAACATGATTCACTCAACAACACATACATTGTGATCCAATTTTTTCTGTACATATTTGCAAAGACTCATACTTTGCAGGTATTCCACTGAAGTTACTTGGGTTGATAGCATGAAATTAGAGGGTTTATTTTATATAGCAATCTGATTTCATATGTGGTTCCTAGAGTCATTGACTAAGCTTTTATTATGAAACAGACTCACATCATTCTAGCAAAATAAGAAAGAGCATGTCAACAAATGATGCTCACTACAGAGTTTAACTCACAAAAGTTTTTCTCACAAAACTAACAAAACCAGTAAAGCGACATTTTTTCGTCACTAGATATAAATCTGCATCATCTCATCTAATATTCCTACTACACTGTGAGCAATCATAGAGTTCTACTATTAACTGATAAACACGTGTGGAAAGCAAGGCTTCAAAATTTGAGAAATTTACCTAAGTTCACATAGGTGGTAACTGGTAAACCTCAATGAATACCATTTTCCATCTCCAAGGCCTGACTCAGTCATCCCCACCCAGAAATAATTTTTTTTTAATTCATAATGAAAAATTATTTATTTTTTTCATTTGGAAGAATTCATTTTTTATTTTTTTACATCATTCTTCATTTTGTGCATTTTTCCATCTCAGTTGCTATTAACAAGAATTCACACTAAATGAGAATTTACATACCATAGACAGACATGGATAACCAACAGATAACTCAAAGACAGGCAATTGGAGAAAGGAACATCAGAAAGTAGGATAATACATAGATTCTAAAACGGAGGGTAAGTGTAGAAATCACTTTGCCTAATCTCCTCATTCCAGAGAGAGGCCACTTTAGGAAAATAGGGAAGAATGAACTGGGATCACCTTCTCCTGCTTGCATCTGTTCATAATATCATTGCATAAAAATTTGATAACATTTGTTGAAACCCAGTTGAGAGAAGATTCTACCCTACTTCTGACCTCTTCTTTAATGCTGTAAGAATTCAACAATTTAGATAACATGCTACGTGACTGTCTTCTCCTTATTCTGAAATGAATTGCCATGTCAGCAAAACCTATGCTTTAACTATCAGCTTCATAGACAAGGACATGAAATATTCTATGAATGGGGTAATTTTCTTCCCTAATGAAGTGGGAAAATAAGTAGTTGGTGAACTGATATTTAGCATATTTATAGAGTCATTTACATACTGCTGAAAAAAGGGGACACAATACTCAATCCACTTGTGTGATTGCATCATGGTTTTAAGAACATGATTAAATTCTATGATCGGCCCTGTCCTGAAACACCTCAGGTGAACAAGAAAGGGAAGCTTGGAAATGAAAGCTTTCTCTAGGAAATATCAGCCAGTTTAATTTCCTCCTACTCCAATCCCTCATTTACTCTTCATGGTCTCAATAATCAGGTACTTGCTTTGTCTCGTTTTTCCTTTTTCTGCTTTCGAAGTAGACATTTACATTTTTTTTTTAAGATTTATTTATTCTTACAGAACTGGGGTACAGGCCAGAGATGCGGAGGGTGAGAGGATTCATCAGAGACAGAGTGGGGAGCAGAACAGGCAGATCGATGAAGTACACTGCCGAGGAGAGCAGCGGGCGGGCCAGGAGAGGTCTGCCACTCCATGTGGTCACCTCCGGAGCAGGCGGGAATCGAACTCATGCAGAAGTGGCTTAAGCTTCTTTGTGCTGTGCTTTAACCTGCTGCGCCACCAGGGAGGGCCAAAGTAGACATTTTTTTTTAATGGTGCATTTGATCTCCTCAAACTATTATGCCTCAGAGGTCACCTTCATCTTTTCTTTAGGATATTGTTACTCTTTTATGCCTTCCTGTGATGACACCTTGCCAGCCCAGCAGTTAGGTCAAACCAAATTCAGAACAATCTGACATGTTGGGAACTGATTCATCATTGATTCATTCGTGGAACAAATAATTATTCCATGTATAATCATGAACAAGCCACTGTCCAAATTCTCAGCTTAAAGTACTTAAAGAAGAACTGCATGTAATGTGTTATAGAAAACATTCACCCCATTTTGTTGGCAGAGATATCTTCCTCAGCAGAGTAATCCTGAGCTGACTTGAAAAATGAGTAATTGAGATCAGTTGTCATTCTAGCAAGAGGAAGTAACATTCATTCTCTTGATGAACAAAGAAAATAGTAACAAAATGCCAAAAGATTAGGCATACCTTTAATTTATAAAACAAACAAGTTTTTCTTTCAATGATTATAAATTAAAGTGAGCAGTGGCCAAAGTTCTCAACTATGGCACCATCCTCTACTGTCTCTAAAACTTGGGACTAGTCTAAGGTCCTTTCTCCGTGAAAGAGGAACTACTGCATGAGACTACACAGAGTCATTGTATGATTTCATGAGAAAAATCTACTTTGCACACAAAGCGTAATACCTTGCAAAAAAATTTTTTTGACTGTTTTTTGCTAATTTCCAAGTCTAGATCAGGTTATACTGGTAGAAAATTAGAACAACCTGTTTATAGGAAAGACAGGAGGTCATTTAAATTTTTAATATTTTAAATATGGAATTATTCATAGGTTTGCATGAATTTACATGTGTATACATGAATCCCTAAACACAACCGTTAGGCTCACATGAAATAGTAAATGAATGAAAGAGATTTGCCAAGAAATTCAGATAGGTAAGGAGAATGCTTGATGGAAAAGTGCCATTTTCGTATTCTTAAACAATTATCTGAAAACTTGATATCTTAAATGACGTCAAAGGGTAGGGATTTGGTATTCCTTCTGTGCCCTCAGACACGGATACTCAGTAGGTTTTCTGAACCCAAACATTTTTAATGAGTCTGGACAGAAAAGCACAAGTCTCTGATCATTCTGCATGAAGTTTACCTTTAAAGATGCCCTCTCCTCATTCAAGCACATGCTTCCCCAGCTAAAGATCATTTTTCACAACTGTAAAAGGAGCTTTGATATTTCTTTCTGGAAGTCTGAAGACAAATGTTAATCATTTACTCAGGTAAAAGGTAGCTTACTAAGCTAATTTGTTTAATGATTAACCAGAATCTGACTGCTTTTTTAGTGAGCTGTTCTGTAGAAGGCCCATGTAGGAGATGCCTAATGTTTCTGCTAATCTCCTTTTTATCTTAACTACTTATGGGAACAGGTCTAGAGAATGTAAGATCATGAATACCAGATTTTATAAGCCAATATCTGAAAGGTTTTTCCTTTACTTCTGTGGTGTCTGTTGGGTGGGTTGCTGTATCACAGACCTCAGAAGCACCTGTAAACCGAGTCCTTTGCATCAAAGGTAGTATCCTTTTTTGTTTCTTATATACATGGTGTGTGTGTGTGTGTATTTATATATAATTTTTGTTCTTACAGTATTTACTCTTTTCTCTGATATAGTTCCCATAGAGTTTCCACCATCAGTTCACCCATGCACCATCACCATAGTCCCTTGTGCTCTTCCCACACTTGTTTTGAACCCTTTCCCTCCCTCTTGCCTGCAGAATGTCTCTGATGTATAGTTGTCTAATCATTTTTATTTTGGTTTGTTGTTGCTTTTTTCCCCTTGGCCCCTTATATTTTTAGTATAAGGGAAACTATCAGGTATTTTTCTTTTTCCTTCCTTTTTCTCTTCAAGCTCCCACAAGATCTACATCTCAGTAACATCTTTAAAGTCACATCACCTAATGCAAAGATAGTGAAGAGAAATAGTTGGGACTACATCAAATTAAGGAGCTTCTATACAGCAAAAGAGATGTTAACCAAAACAAAGAGACACCCTACTGATTGGGAGAACATTTTTGCTCTCTGTATAACGATAAGGAACTGATCACAAAGATACAAAGAACTCACTTGATTCAATAATAAAAGTAAACAATTCAGTCAAAAAATGGGCAGAGGAACTTAAAAAATACTCCTCCAAATAGGAAATGCAAATGTCCAACAGGTGTATGAAAAAAATGTTCGCTACCCCTCATACTCAGGCCCAGTATTGTATCTTTTTCTACTGACTCCTCTGTGCCTAATGCCATGAAAGATCTGGAATAGATGAGAAAAATAAATGGAAAAATTAAAAATAAATCATTTTAGGAAGGAAAGACTTGTATAAACAAACATGAATTAGCACAAAACAGTACTTAGATAAGTGAAAAAATAGATGGGATAAACATTGACTTGAGTTCACAAAAAAATCAAACAGGTGGACTGAAAGGATTAATTTGAAATAAGAGTATTATTAAAATTTAAATAATTTTGTAAAGATAATAGTTCCTTACTTTTGAGGAAACTAACAGTTTTTATTAACAAATTTTTATCATTTTTTTATTTTTATATCATAATATTTAATTTGATACAGACCAGAAATATCATGCAACAATTTCTTGCTATTAACTGGAATTATAGTGAATGACTAGTATGTCTAGCTATCTCATATTTGTCAGTAGTTCTGATTAATATATGTGAAATTAATAAAAAATATAAAAGCACTTCATTATCTGATAGCCTCCAGACTTTCTAAATGTAAGGTCCACAAAAAGGAAGAAGGAATAATGGATGGGACAATCACAATTACATAAGAATCACATATTAACATAAAAATCACATATAATATAAAAATACCCCTAAATGATGAGTATTTCAACATAAAATGTAATAGTAATGTATGCACATTAGTTTTCCAATATCCAGTCAAATATTTAAAACTTCTAAAATAAATTATCTCCAGAATTATACAAAAAATGTATGTATATTGAAAAAAGATCAAACATACATATTGTTGAAAGGGAAAATATTCTATAATACTCCAGAAAGTCATATTCTTATGGCAAGAAAGATTTGAGAGCTCAAGAGAATAAATCTCATGGCATTACTCAATGGAGCTGCCTTGTCCACCAATCAGAAAAAATAGTATTAAAAAACTTAGTCCATCATTTCATCCAGTATATAAATACAGCATTAAAAGAGGATTTCCCAGTTTATTAGATATAGTCATGTGATTGGCTCAGAGAAATTGATAGGATGGATTGTCAAATTAGATAAGTACCCATGTGCTGACATCATGGCTTTATTTAAAAAATAATAATTGTATTTAATGAGATAGCATTGATTTATAATACTGTATATTTTTCAGGTTATAGGTTCACACCTCTGAAAAAGTATGTTCTCAAACCATGTCCACTTCCACAGCACCAAAGACCTCCCACTAGCTCCACTGATTCCTCTCTCCCTTGTAGACCCCCTACTCTCCCTCCCTTGTGTTCTGGTAGCTTCCATTCTGCTGTCAGATTCAAAAGTTTTGTTTCATCTGTTCTGTTTCTTTGTTTTTACATTCCACACATGAGTAAAATCATCCTGTTTTTGACATGATTTTAGAGCATATGATTCATTAATTCCATCCTTTCAATTTCCCCTTGGTGATACTTGAGAAATAGAGAGTAGTTCAGTGCTTTCCAGTACCGGTCTGTTTGGGAAGGCAGCTTCCAGGGAAGACCATCACACAGGTTCCAGAGTCATTCTTCTTCCTTTGACTCTAGGATTGTCACTTCTGACTCCAAGACAAATGACTTCAAACAAGAACACGCCAGGACAAACGGAAAATACTTGATCTGATTATAGCCACTTCCTCTTACAGAAAACTCATCAGGTCCCTTCTCCTTGATAAATGAGAGTGTTGATTGATCCCTGACCACAGTGTCCTGTGCCCCAATTACTGTCATTTGCTGGAGGCTGGGCTGCAACAATCTCTTCCTGCTACTTTTTATGCAGGGAGGGTACTCCTTTGTTGTTACCAAACCTCAAGCCTCTGCCTCTAGTTATTCTCAAAAGAATTCTGGCTTTTGTTTTGTGGCATCTAAATGCGTTTTTCCTCCACTCAACACAAGTTTATTTATTTAGAAACATCATGCGCAAGGAGAGGAAAGTTGAGGAAGAGGGAACTAAATAGAACAGAGAGATCATGTTCGTAAGATATTTAAAAATTAAAATACCCATGTGCATAAAAAAACTAGACTATGGAGTTTGTTTGTTTGTTTGTTTGTTTGTTTTTAACGTGGTAACTACCCAAGAAAAAGAAACAGAGAAAATATTTAGAAAATGCGGAGGAAAAAGAATGATAACCACCTAAAGGACTCCTGTTATGTGTGATGGAAATAAACATGACTTTGAAGGATGTGAAGCAATAAAGGGGAAAAGACTTCAAGGCTGATAGGAATGCTAAGTAACAACCTCATCTTTAATCAAAAACAAATGCTTCATAATAGACAAGTAACTAAATTTGTAAATAGAAAAATTAAAACTTTTAATGTAGAAGACAAATGGGGGGGTGGGGATAGGAGAGGTATGGCCTTTATTTTCTCTTTCTCTCTACACACACACACACACATGCACATATACACATGTACATATATACACACACAATACATATACACATATACACAACATACACATACACACATACACAAAATGTGATAAATCCTTAAATTGAGAACATCAAAAAGGCAGAAAAATTGCCCTAAGATTTATGACTAGTCAAAGTTGTGAACAGTGTTATAAATCTTCAAGACCTCTGGGACATGGGTCATGGACCTTCTGGAGTAGGCAACCAAGGGAGATTGCTTTAGGGAGAGGGCCACAATTCCAGGATGGCACATGGTATTAAAGTGTCCAGATGGGAGACACGCCTTCTTGGTGTGATGTAAGGACCAGCCAGAAGGTGACTGTGCCCCAAATGACCTCTCATATTAAAGGGTGAGAAGGACTAAAACTCTAACAATAATGATTGTCTAGTGAGAGTTTTAATTTTATGGAGAAACATCAATTCATTAAACAAATTGTCTTTGGACACCTACTCACTTTACTGTAGGTGCTGTGCTTTATCAAGGATGCCAAACTAAGAAAGATAATCCAATGTACATATGTTCTTCCCTCTGTCTCATTGGTTCTTCATACTCTTCCCCCTATTACCCCTCCCCCTGCCACACACACAGCACACAGTCCAGTGTTCTCCAAATGGCTCATCCAAATCTTTCAGGCTTCAGTGTTTTTGTTTCATTATCTCTCTTATTAATTTATTTGTTAAAGTTGTGTTTTATTAGTTGCAAGTGATGTTTCCCTGCTGATTATGTCATCTCTACTTTAATGCCTTGGCTTTAATTCACATGTCCCTCTTCTCCTTTGCAACTTAAAGACTTCCTATTCTCTTTCATGGAAGCTTCTCCTTTCTTCTTCCCATCTTACAGATGTATTCCTGTTGGTGTATTTGCTTATTTTACTTTCTCTTGCTTGAAATATAACAATCTTTTCTCTGAATGTGATACCCAATCTCTTTATTTACCTGTATGTACTCACTGTCTCAGTAAGTGCTGTCATGTGGTGGGCGGGACAAAATTTAAGGCAAATGAATCATGAACACATGTTCAAGAGGTTAACTAACCATACCCAACTGAGAATTATGCACACACTTGACTTCCTACACGTTGATAAGGTAACCAACAGTCCAGTCTTCTCAGGACAGAGATTTCCTAGGAATATGGGATTTTCAACACTGATCTAGTCCAGGGCAAATGGAGATGGTTGGTCTTTCCTGCAAGTTAGGGGTATGATTTGCAGATTGTAAGATAAGAGATCACAATGTATGGCTAGAATGATACTAATCATCACTTACACTTCGTGGTACCTCTGTTTTTAAGAGAACATTCAACTATAAGAATGCCCTGTTCCCTTTGAATTAGAAGGACAAGTGATTGTTACCCTCCTGTTAAACATGAAACCCAGGAGACTCAGAGGATAACAGATCTCTCCAGTCATTTGCTTAATAAATAGAGACATGCCTTAGAAACAATGCCTGCGTTTTGCCTGACCCAAAACATCGCACTGTCTGACCAGCTCCCTTAGGAATTAAGCCTATGTCCTTGACCTAATTATTAAGCCTACTTTCTTAGTAACTATGAAGCATGAGACCAATAGACATTAATAAAGCCAAATTAAGCCAAACCAAATAAAGCCAAATTAAGTATTTTTTGTATTACTCATATAACATGCACAATATTTCTGTGTCAGGAATATTTACTCTGAACTGGTATTTTCTCCAGGTTTTTGAAATGTTTTTAGCTGTATGCTTTAAATTTCCAATGCAATGTTGTTATAATTAATTGTTTTTTCTTGCCACTGTCTTATTATATGTGTGACCTGTATCTGTTCTGCGAAACTCACTCTACTATTCTGTGACCTCTGTGTGCACATAGAACTTTGCTAATGATGGAATGTCTTCTATTATCCATTGTTCCACACTGACAGAGCCCCAAGAAACAATCAACTGTAGGCAATTAGAAGTGACTGAAATGAAATATAAGGAAAGTAATCCCCCCAAAACAGAAGGAAAATAATTAAATCTTAGGACAAGGCTCCACAAGGTGGTTTTTAACTAGATTATATATATATATATATATATATAAAAGATAAGTAAAACTACTCATATTAAAAGTTATCAATGTTTTCTTTAAAAAATGTTTCCTTTGTGACCACTTAGAAAAGTTGTCCCTCTTTAATTGTCCCTTGGATGAGATAAGACTAGTCTGTCAAGAGAGTTTCAAATGGTCGAAAAGAAAGATTTATAAAGAGATGAAATATTAGAATAAGTCAATGCATTTTAGTCTTCACTTTAGAGAACCTTAATCTCGCACACACTTAGGAAGCTTCTTAAAACGAACATGAAACCCACTAGGAATTCAGCCACAGCATATATTATGTACGGAGCAGAAAATCATCCAGAAGCATATTGGTTAGAGAAGTTCTATCTCGTTTTTTTTCCACGTTCATTGGAAAAAAAGGCAGAAAGAAAGTTAATGATTTAGAACTAAGAGATTATATTACAGTTGATCTCAATTTAAAAATGAAGAAGTCTACTTGGATTATCACTGCCTGGGTATCAGGAAAGTAAAAAAAGTCTCTTTCAATAGTCTGCATGAATACAATGATTACTGGCAAGTGTAATAAAGGAATTTCAATAAAGATCATTGGCCATTTGTTGTATTATATGCAGGCCCCAAGGAGTGATCCACATTTGGAGAGCAGATGGGGTAGAAAGAGCAGTTAACTCCCATTCTAATCCTCTTGCTTGTCATAGCTGCTAACTTATTTTTATTTCAAAAAACTAAGTGTTCTTTAGTTTCCAAAATGATCATTTTTCTTATGTGGATGAAAAGAAAACAGTAGAATTCTTGTCATTGAGAGGCTATTTTATTTCAAAACTAGAAGTCAAGGAACCAAAAACTTTTACTAGTGTTCTTAATTTAACAATTTCTCCCCAACATTAATCTTATAATAAAACCCAAAAAGAAGTAGACTGTGGAAGGAAACCCAGTTGGAAAGGCTCTGACACCGAGATAAAGGCCTAGATATATTCTGACACTGCAAGTTTAATAACACAGATTGTGAAAATTAGGAGAGAACATTCAATAAGTCTGCATTTATGATAGCATTCCTGTTCTTTAGTGAATAGTGAGTTAGATTATGCATGAAGAAAATTATTTAAATAAAATAAAAACCTAGCATAATTTGGAAAGATGATTATAAATATGCAAGAAGTGAAGTATTAAGTGTAAATTAGGTGGAAAATATGACATCTAAAGTCAAATGTAGAGTGTACATTTTTGGCTGATAAAAGGCAGCATCTAGGGCCCTCCCTGGTGGAGCAGCGGGTTAAAGCACCATACTAGGAAGCTAAAAGCCACTTCTGCATGAGTTCGATTCCCACCTGCCCCGGAGGGGACCACATGGCGTGGCAGACCTCTCCTGACCCGCCCGCTGCTCCCCTCAGCAGTGTACTTCGTCGATCTGCCTGTTCTGCTCCCCACTCTGTCTCTGGTGAAGCCTCTCACCACCCCTGAGCCTCTGGACTGTACCCCAGTTCTGTATGCACAAATAAGTCTTTAAAAAAAAAAAGGCAGCATCTAAACATCTAAACTAAAGGCAAAATAGATTCACTACCCTAGGTCACTGTATAGTATCAAAATACCTCAGGAAACATTAATAGAAATAAAAAAGAAGAATAGATACAAAGACTATACCAACAGAGGCTTTATCAATTCATTCTCAGTCTATAAAAAGGAAAGCCAAAATAAAACAAAACCTAAGTCAGAACAGAGAGAATACCATTACTGGTAGTAAAACAAATAATTGTTATTGTCAAACATTATGCTGACTTAGCAATAAAATATGCAGCTGCATCTCAAGTGTTAACAGAGCATTTATAAACACTGGTGAAATATCTGGTGGAAAGATTATATATTTTATAAAATAGAACCTTTATATATTTTAAATCAAAATGCAAAATATTTGCCATTAACAAACTACTTTAAAAATAAAAGTATAAACGTCACAACAGATCTAAAGAATACAACAAGCTATATTTATAGTTAATTTAATGATTTTAATACTTTATTAATAACTACAGTAAATGGATACATGTTTTCATGGATCACATTAAATGTTTATCACATTAAAATAGATGTTTATCACATTAAAATAGAGAAAATAAATGAAATAATATCCAATGTAAGAATTTTGAAAAGGATCCAAGGGAAGCAAACAGAAGTAATTATATAACTGCAAAAATTAAGGCAGGGAAAAAGAAATTTTTTAAAAAATTTGGTCAGTTGAAATAATAATCATCAACTACTCAGAAATCAAAAACAACAAACTAAAAATACAAAAGAACTATGGGAATGGCTGCAAAGGCAATTTTACATTGTCAACATTATTTCTGAATAAACTTAAAATCTTCATGAGAAGAATGATTTTCAGGGCAAGTGTTCAAAATTGACTAATGAAAAATTATAAATCCTTTGTAGATTTTTCATGTAGAAAAAAAAAGACAAAAGATTTACAACTAGAAAAACTTCAGAGTCTGTGCTAGTATTCAGAAATGTTTGCACACTTTGAGGAAGGATGTAATTCCCATCTTACTTAATTCTTCCCAAATACTTAACCAAGGGGACAAGGTGCCTGCTGAGGGTGAGGCAGCACTGACGCAGGCCGGCAACCTCACACAGCCTGTTTTTCTTACTTCATCACAGTCTGAAAATGAAGATTTCTATGACAATGCACTTTTTTTTTTTAAAGTTCATTTTCCTCTGGGGGATATAAAATCTCAGTAAAATAAAATTATTTCCCCAGTTTCATCAAGTAGAAGAATCACATCTGTCTGTTCTGAAGCCCAGGCTCTTTGCTTTACTTTACACTCTGAGTGAGCCCCACATCAGCAGCATGTACCCTGACAGGAATGCTGCAGTTTCACTAACACTTGAACATCTTTTGTTCTCTCTATCTACATTAGGCTCTCAAACCGTACTTTTATTAGACAGGACCAATGAATTCTTCTTAGCTAAGGTGATTTGGCCATTTCTGGTTTACTGGATTTCAGTCTCTTCAGCATTCTCTATGACTTTTCCCTCTTTTCTTTGCAGTGTGATGAAGCTCTGTGGGTCTTGGGGTGAAGGTGAAGGACTTAGACTCTAGGTGTAGGCAAAGGGGCATTTGGTTCATGGCTACTTCTCTGCTGGTGGATATAGCTGTGAGGACACAACTCTTCCATGGGTTCAGCCACGAAAAGAAGATGGCCAACCTTTGCTCATCTTCTTGACGGTATCCCCTTCCCCAGCATCTCTGCACCCTGCAGGAGACATTCCAGCTCTCATCATGAAGCTCTTGCTTTACTCATTGCATTTCTTCTTATCAAAGGAGCTTGAGTGTCAATATACAATTTTCTGTCTTGCTCTGTGTGACCCCTTTTCTCCAATGCTGTTGTTCCATATTAAAAGAGAAGCATCTAATGATTCTATCCACACTTCTATACAAGAAACAGAACATCTGCTTTCTGGATTTTTACTAACTTTTGACTAGGGGCTTACTAATAAGTAACTCTAAGAAACCAGTAGATTGAACACTAATATCCACACATTGAAACCTCATTTCTTTAACCCTTTAAACAGGTCACAGTTTCTACCTAGCTCACAACACATCACAGTATCTGGGCTGGTGTTGGGGTCAACTGCAAGGTCCCCAGAGAATTCTCAGATGTGAGATGGGTCTACCTCAACAGACCATTAGTATTTAGAATAAATAGATTTCAAGTCTCTAACTTTCATTCTCCAAACAAATTTACAACTTGAAAAGACAGTCATTGTTATTTTTCACTCCCAGATTATATAATCATCATTTCAAAATTCCTAAGCAAAAGCTTAAGAAAAAAATAATTTACTAACTGTATCAGCAGCTGTCTTTCGATCAGTTTAATAAAAAATGTTCATTTCCCCACCATGGGATAAATACATAATGCTGGGTCACTAATGTAGCCAAGAATATGTAGAAGATTCACACCCAAACATTTTGCTTTTAAAATTGAACAGTGAAAATTTTATTGACAAGATTTAAGGACTCATTTCTTGGCTAATTGTTATAGACTTGCAATGTGCATTAAAACATTGCATTGGGCATTGACCATTTAATAGTGAGTACAATTCAAACCCTTCCCCTAAGTGTGTATAAGTAATCAACTCAGTCAAAATGTTAACAACACTTTAGTCCAAAGTGTGTGTTGTTCTGACTAAATCATACCACATAGACATTCCTTTTACACAAAGCCCAAGAAGCACAAAAAGCTCCCAGAAACTTGGAAGACATCTTGAAATCTTCTTTTCCCCAAATCTGCCCAATCTGTTACTTACAATATTATCAATTCTAGTATGTTAATGTTCTCTCTCTCTCCCCCGACCCCACACACACACCTCCTCCCCCACCCAACTTTTCCTTTCAGGCAGTCAATGATTTTAAGATTTATCATTTTTGTGACTTTTACTACAGTGGCTGCATAATATTTTTGCCTTCATTCACCTCCTATTTAATCTCAACATCTATCACACTTTTCTGATCTATTAAAGTTCCTTTTATAGTTTCCGAATAAAACGTCCATACATCCTAGGATGGCATCCTAGGAACCCCGCAGTTCAGAGCCTGCTGCTTCCTCTGCCTCACATCTGCCTGAACCTTTCTTCTAATTTCATTCTGCTGACTACTCTGGCAACACCTAGAAATTGCCTGACCTTTCATCTGCAGGATTTCTGCACACTTGATCCTCTTTGCACAATCCCCTTCCCTTCTTGCATCTACCTAAATTTCACACCTCCTTATTTTGCAATTTAAGCCACATTCCTTCTCAGAATACATTCTTCTTCCAACACTAACCCCATCCTCTCTCTGACTTATTGTTGCTCACCAGGGCCCCTCAGACCCTGGTGGGTACCCCCACTATTCATCACTGTACACAGATTATTTCTTTTGTTTCTCCTTAGGCAGTATACAGTACACAGTATACAAATACAGAACAGCGATTGTGTCCTCACTAATTTCATAAACACATCATGTAAACTAATACCAGGCTTACGAGTCATTCAAAAAGCATTTGTTGACTCAGTCAACAAGCACTCAGTAAACATTGTTACTTGGTAACTGGCATCATGAGAAAGTACTTCAATGTCTCAGTTTCTTCATCTGTAAAATTGGTGTAATAACCTAATCCTAGGCTTTGTTAAAAAAAAAAGTAATAAATGACAATAGAGGTCTTTCCTCACAAAATTTTATTTGATAGAACTATGTTTATATACTATCTTACACTTTTATTGATAGTATAACCTACTTTCACTGTACATTTTAATGATCTTCCCAAATTTCAATGTTCTGGTAAGAATTTAAGAACGCAAAGGCTATAGCAAAGCTTAGTGCACAATAATTACCTGATTATTATTACTCAGTTTTGGTCTAATATTTTTTTAATGACAATGTAGGTTATTAAAAAGAGCTATGGTTATGATTTCTAGGGTCAGCATTACAAAGAATTTGCCAGTGTTTCTTTAGATCTAAAAAGAAGCAAATTCTCTAATACAAAGATTGTACACTTTGAGAAAACAAATAATTAAAATTAATCAATTATTGACCATATCAGTAAATTATCATGAAGATTTATATCAGGTTTCTTACCAGAATAGAAAGGACTTTGATGACCGGGCATAATAATAGTTAACAATGTATATATGTAGGGTAATAGATTTTGACATTCTTCAACTACTTTGGAACATTAAGCATCAAGGGAAGCAGAAATAGCACAGACAAAAAGAAAAAGAAATTAAGAATACTTCAGAGAAGATAAAGGAAACATGAGTTTTCATTTGACCTACATTTATAAAAAGTACTTTAACAGAAATAATGAGGAAGTGTTGGGCATACTGAACAGCTATGCTTAAATCCATTTATTGCTGTAAATTAGGAAAATTATTAGACTTATTAAAACCTTTAATTTGTTGACTATATAGATCAAGGATGTCTTTTGCAAAAACGAATATTAAAGATACAACTATTCAAAGGAAATTTGTGATAAATTGTAACTTATGATCAGTTCCGACAGAGCACATATCTTTTAACTGCCACAGACAGTCTGAGGATTCATTGTTCCCTTTTTATTTAGCATTACTGATAAAGTTAGTGTTACATCAAACGTAGACAGCTTGGTGCCTGCCCTAAGGGTAGAGAAAGTTTTGAAATGGAAAAAAGACACAGCTTTAATACGTAAATTATATTATCCTTTGATTTTGGTTATGTTTGGAAGATTCTGAGTCCAAATGGCGTTTTCTCTATCAAGCATCAACTAAAATACTACGGAGAGGTTAATAGTGTTACTTTCCAAAGAAATTAAACAAGCTGTGCTGATATAACTGCTTTCATTGTTCTCCATTTACCTAAGTAGCTTAAAACCTTTTTTGGAAGAAGCCAGGGAATGAAATATAAATATTTTCCTTAAGCAAAGCACATTCTTTTCAGAGCAGCCCTGGTTCTGTTGGGACATTCAACTTATCTAGACACAATTTTGAGGTGCTTAGGTCAGAGGAGGAGGTGCATATGTATTTTAAATATTTCTTTTTATGACAAGGTTGGGAAACCAAAAATGGTAAAGCATTGGCAGAAGGCTTGGTTTGAAACCAAAACACACCTACCTTAGTCCATCAGATTCTAGTTCTATCATGACAACTACAAAAGAGCTGATCTTTACATTAAACACATTCAGAGGGCCTCCCTGATGGCACAGGAATTAAAGTCAGCACTATCAAGCTATTGTCAGCCACTGAATCATGAGTTTGATCCCCAGCCAAGGAAGTGACCCACATGGCATAGCAGAAGTCTCCTGTCTCACCCACTGTTCCCCTCAGCATTGTATTTCAGTAGATCTGCCTATTCTGCTCCTCACTCTGTCTCTGGTGAGTCCTCTCACCCTCTATATCTCGCCTTCACCCTAGTTCTTACATGCATGAGTAAAATCTTTAAAAAAAAAAAAAGATAAACACAATCAGAAGTAGTGGTGATGGTGATGGTGTGTGTGTGTGTGTGTGTGTGTGTGTGTGTGTAGGGGGAGGGAGGTAGGAGGAACTTGAAAAATAAGTAGAACATGGTATTCAGTACAAAGACATGTCCCAGATAGAAGAAAATTAGTAGCATTGAAGAAAATCCCATGAACAAAATGATTAGCTTCCCAGCCCAAGTAGATCTTCATGCAATTGTTCAGCACTGGGAAAATAGAATTTCTTTCTTTACATTTGCATCTCACAATGACTTTCCCAGGTAATTTTTACAAAAACAATATCATTTCATAGCTCTTTACAAATTTCTTAATTTATATATCTATTTCTTTCCTTTATTCTGAAAAAAAGTATATATTGTCTGCAAGCTTTGGATTTTATGATATTTGAGTGCAAGACTGAAAAAGTAATTTTTTTGATCATTAAGTATTTCTGCTTCTCCAGCTTTTTTGGTTTCAAGTGAAATGATGTCTTTTAAAATTTAATTTTTTACCTGCTCATCTATAATCTTAGGTAGGTTGCAAATCCTTGGGTCTTATTTTTCTTGTGTCTTCCATAGAACAAACCCAGTATCTTGGAGTGACTGGCTTAAATGTGATTTAATTAGAAATAATTTTAAGTTGAAAAATTATGGCTTCAATTTAACATCAGCATGGACCGTCTAAGAAGAAATTTATAAATGGTACTAGGCATTAAAAATAATACTCTATTCACTCAGTCATTTGAAAATGTTACAGTGAATTCAATGTCCAAGGTACCGTTCTAGGTTTTTAGACATGTTGGTTAAACACAACAGACAAAAATACTTGTCATTAGTATACAATACATATGTCAAAGGGTGATAAATGTTATGGAGAAATACAAAGTATTTAAAGTGTAATAGTGTAATAAAAGTGTAAATATAGGCCCTCCCTTGTGGCGCAGCGGGTTAAAGCACAGCACTGAGAGACTTTAGCCACTTCTGCATGAGTTCGATTCCTGCCTGCCCCAGAGGTGACCACATGGTGTGGCAGACCTCTCCTGACCCGCCCGCTGCTCCCCTCAGCAGTGTACTTCGTTGATCTGCCTGTTCTGCTTCCCGCTCTGTCTCTGGTGAATTCTCTCACCCTCCGCATCTCTGGCCTGTACCTCAGTTCTATATGAATAAATAAATAAATCTTTGAGAAAAAAAAAGTGTAAATATAAGGAGGAGTGGATTGGATTTTTATTAGGCTGGTCAAGGAAGGACTCACTCAGAAATGATATTTGAACGTGATATAGGAAAGATGGAGAGTTAATCAGGAGATAATCAAGAATAGTCTAGAGAGAGGGATGAACTCAAAGTCTTGAGGTAGAAGTATGATAATATGCTCAAAGAGGCTGTCAGTGTACGCTCAACATTATAAGTAAAACAGTTTGTAAGAGATGAATACAGAGCAGTAACAAGCCTGGGGATAGGTCACAGAGCAGACTTTGCAGTCCATTTTAACAGTATCGGGAGGGGAAGGAGTAGGCAGTGATTTGTTAGAAGATGCCCATAAAAGAATGCCATGATCTGCTTTATAATTCAAGTTTTACGTGAGAATCATTCATTTCCTTGATTGAAACTAGATTATAAATGTATATGGGAAACAAGGAGAAATACCAATAATCTTGGCTAGCAATGACGATGGTTGGGAACGGAGTGATCGCTATAAAGACTGAGATGTGATAAAATTTTGACTATACTGATGTTAGAATGAGTGATATTTGATGCCATGAGTGTGAAAATAAGACGGAAATCATGAGTGACTAAAAATGTTAAGAAATATGCCTTCAATTGAGTTTCTTTTTGTTGTAGTCATGGTTTCTCTCCCTGTGCAGAAGCGTTTTACTTTGATCTAGTACCTATTGTTTGTATTCTCTTTTGTCTTCCTTGCTGTTAGAGATGAATCCACAAAGACATGTCAGAAGCCTATAGCATGGAGTGTAATGCCTGTGTTTTCTTCTATGTAGGTTATAGTTTCAGGTCTTACATCCATGACATTTATTCATCTTGAGCTGATTTTTGTACATGATGTGACATTTATTCATCTTGAGCTGATGTGAGGTAATGATCTAGTCTCATTCTTCATGAATGCAGCTGTCTACTTTTTTGCAGCACTTTTTTTTTATTGATGAGGCTTTCTTTGTGCCAATGTATATTCTTAGCTTCTTTGTCATAGATTGACTGTCCTTATAAGGCAGGAGCAAAACAGACTATGGTGATGGACTGTGGGTGCTTTGGTGAAGGGGGTGGTGTTATAAGAAAACCTGAAGGGGGAGACCCTATACCTGTGAAACACAAACAATGATGTAAACCATTGCTACTTCAATAAAAATATCAGAAAGAAGTAAGAAATGGCCATATCACAATAACTTCCATATTTTGTTCATGGATACACAACATAGTTGTGCAAGTCAAGGGGAAAACAGATGTTTCATTTGAATGTTCCAAACTAAGACACTGTAGAGACTGCCCAGAATTTGAAGTACATTTTGAGTACTCTGTAAAATCCTTGATATTTATTTACTAGACTTTTGGGGTCTTGTCAATGATCATTTATCTTTTTCTGTCAGAATTTTGCTCAGGGACATTGGGAGACAGAGATTTAGTGGTTTAGTGAGGAGGCTGTCTGAAGTGCTGAAAACATCCTGTTTCTCAATGTGAACAGAATTTACATGGAGAGGTTATTTTTATAATTCATTGAGATTGTTGTTCATGATTGTCTCAGTTAGAGCAAGTTTTTTTTTTCTTTTTAAGATTGATTAAGAACAACAAAACAAGAATAAGCTGCACATTTTAAATAAAGAAATATTTTTCAAAACTTGGACATCAGACAAAGGGATGACTGTGTATCTTTTCCTAATAGACTATTGCTTCACAAGTTCTGACAAGGATGACTTAATTCTTTAGGGTATGCATCAATGTTGACTTGCTATTCACACTTGTGAAATACTTCATTATTGTAATGTTACTAGTTCATTTATAAACTTTTGTCCTCTAGAGGTGTAAACAGTTTTTGTGCAAAAGAGAAGATGATAAGTCATTGTCCGGTACTTTGCCTTTAGCAAACTTATTTTTCTTTCTTCCCAGATTCACTAATCTAGCAAAACTCTGCTTCTCTTTCAAATCCTTTGCGTATCCCTTTTGAGTCTTGATTCTTTTGAAAGTGTGTTACTATCCTTTTGTAGGCTCGTATGTAATCTAATATAACTTTGACCTATTTTAAATATGTTTGGGGGCACATGTCCATTTTTTTTTTGTTTGAGAATTTTATTCCTATCTTTTAAAAATACATATTTTATTATTTGCAAGTGTGTGTGCAGCAAGGAGACAATAAAGTCACTAGTGAAACATGAAAAATGAATGTAAGAATATAGAGTAAATGGAATGACAGGTGCAAAGGGAAAGGAAACTTTAAAAAAAAACTGTACTGAGAAAGGTAGAGGGATCAGGAAAACCTATGAATATTAATAATAATGAGTACTCCCAGGGATTACTTAAGGATTTGTTCTGTGACAAAACAAAACAAATCGACCAAACAATATAATCAAGATATACTCAATCTGGTTGACAAACTACTCAGGTATCTTAGGGCTGGGGATGATTGGAGTATTTAAAATCACATTAATACATTAATTTTATTTTACTCAGGATAACAGCCTCTTTGTAATATATGATGTTAGGTTTAATTTAACTGTTTAATAAAATGATTATTTTATTCATGCTATATATAGATCATAATTCACAAAAAGTGCTTTCTTTTGGTTTATTTAAAACAAAAATACTGTTTGTATTAATGATGCCTGAATCCAAATGACTTTCGGGGATATCAGACAATAATCATCGAGTGTCCAGTCAGGGATGAAGCCTCTCAACTTGGTTCTGCTGGTATGTTGCTGCATGGTGAGGTTCCAGACTTAGTTTCTAAATACATTTGGTTACATTTACATTATCACTCTTCATTCAATCCTCAAATTGCTTATTCAAGAATCAACTTTTAATATTTTTAAATATAACATTAAAAAGACTAATCTCAAACAGATTTGTGTTGTGAAAATTTCTCACTGTGATGGCATTAGTAAAAGAAAAAAAATTGAATAAAAAATTAAAAAACAATGGCTTTGATTTATATTGAATCTGGGAGGTGCGAAGTAATTTTTTTAAAATATGTTCATTTCACCATATAAAAGTGACCCAATGCCACTTTTTCATGATTTTGAAGAAAATAGAGAACAAATGTTAATTGCATACCCTCAGTTTCATAATAAAGCCCAAAAAACTTGGGATTGGAATAGCATTATTTAAGCAATTCAATAAAGAAATGATCTCAAGCTGTCCTTAGCTCAACAAACATGATTGAACATATACACATTTGTTCTGTTCATTTAACTGGCAGGAGACATTGTTCCTTAATTCCAGTTTACACATTCCTACTCATTTAATAACAGCACTGAGTAAAACCACACAGCACATTTCTGGAGGATTATAGCACTTCTCAGATAGTCCTAATCACTTGAGGAGCATTACTAGATGCAAGGCTTAAAGCAAAAATATGCTAATTATGCACAAAGGCACTGTCTCCTTAAGCATCCAGACAAGATGGAACAGTATCTCAGCACAGGCCATCTCCGGCAGGGAGGAATTTTGAGGATTTATACTTATCAAATAACGTGAAATTTTTGAAAGTATTTTTTGGTTGGTTGTAGAAGAGGTTATAGTTAAATTACAGTTCCATGACAATTTTAGAGGTCCCATTAACATTTTATCTCCTAAAAATATAATCCCACTGCTTATTTTGATATATAAAATTTTTCATCTTTGGTATTTAAGGTTCTAGTGCCTCAATTCCCTGCAGTTGCCACACCCACACTTACCCATGACCTGCTGTCACACCCACTGTGATGTGCCCTCTGTTACTCTTTGCTTGGACTGCACCCTCTCCGCAAATTCCCTAAATCTTTTTTTTTTTAAGATTTATTTATTTATTCATATAGAACTGGGGTACAGGCCAGAGGTGTGGTGGGTGAAAAGATTCAACAGAGACTGAGTGGGGAGCAGAACAGGCAGATTGACAAAGTACACTGCTGAGGGGAGCAGCGGGCAGGTCAGAAGAGGTCTGCCGCACCATGTGGGTCAGCTCCCTGGCCGGGGATCAAACTTGTGCTGCAATGGCTTTGGAGAACTTCATAATGTGGTGCTTTAACCCGTTGCGCCACCAGGGAGAGCCCAAATTCCCCAAATCTTAATGAACATGAATTTCTTTCTCATGGAAATAATAATAATAAAATAATCTAAGCATTTTCATTCCAGGAATGAAATCTTGGTCTGCTTCACAGACCTTAGGACATGTTTGTTTCATGAATTATACCTCAGTATTTTCCAACCAAAATATGCTTGGGATTGATGTTGTTTATATTTGTCAAATATTTTAGATACTGCAATTTCTTTTTATTTATTATTTATCTTCAGTTAACTTTGAGAAACAGGAAAGTGACCACAAATGTGGGTTGGGTCTCTTATGTCAGATATGGTCTTTAAGCTATATCTTCATGTCTCTTGAAGGTCTCATTGATACTGAACTGGTCACTGCTCTTGCCACTAAAAGCGAGAGATGAGCCATAAATGTGCTTAAGTGAACAAGTAAAAAAAGATAAATCGAGTGGGAAGGTTGGCTTATTATTAATGTCATTATTATTGATGACATTAGTATTAATGTCAGTCACAACCAGATACAGTGGAATCTAAATTCAGTTTATCTTGATCTCTGGACTCCGCTCTCCTCCCTGTCCTCCATCCTCAGACAACCTCACCCATCACTGAGCAAGGTGACTATGGGGAGCTCTAGATAAACCATGTTTCATGGGATCTACATTATCACTGATCATAATAAAAATCTGTATGTCAATAGGGAGGAAAAGTGTTTACCCTTCTAATTAATACTGCAATTTCTTCTGAGACAAAATATACCTCAAGTTCAGTAATGTTAAAATGCGGGTGAGAAGAGGGCACCCTAAAATGTGAAGGGTGATTTTCTCAGCAACTCCAGGGTGAAAATAGTTTATAACCTATGTTTAGAAACATTTGATCTGATTTTTAGCAATTCATTCAGTTTTGACTCCATTTGAATTCCTATTACAATCTAGAGATAGCAAATATAACCTTCTCTGATATTAGCATTAGAATAGTTTCATTTTTATAGAACATTATCTCATGCAATGTCTACCTTCTCTATAAAAAAAGATAGGTCTGTAATTATATTTATCAAACTTTGATGAGCATGAGTAATACTATGATGTGAGTTATTGGATCAGTAATATTATTGTTGATTGTATTGCTTAGAAATTTTAAAAATTACTTATAGTGTTCCCAACCAGCATGTCTTTTAGGTATGTATTGACTTAATACATTATTTTCTCCTTCATGTGTTAAACATACTTAATTGCATTAATAGATTCTTAATATTGAGCTGCCTTTGTACTCCTTAAAGAACTCCAACTTGAGTAATGCTTCATTGATGTATTGCTCAGTTGGGCTGGCTATGGTTTATTTACAATTATTAGATTCATATTCTCTCTCTCTCTCTCTCGTTATCTTAGCAAGTAAATGCCAGCTTGATAAACCAACCTAGAGATTTCCATCTTTTTCCAAGATTTAAAATTATTTGAATAACAGTATAGTTGTCTGTTTTTTAAGTAATACCTTTCTTATGATTTGCTTTTCTACTCTTTACTATGATCATGTAGTCTCAAGTTTCATTTTATTTTTTACTGAGTTAGTTTTGGTAATTTCCTAGAAATTCACCTTCTCTTTTTGATTAGAAAATCATCCAGTTTCTCTTGGATTTTAAATTTATTACTGCAGAATTGAAGATAATACTTTTATAGTTCTCCTAGTCTCTTACAAATCTTTGATCCACATTTCCTTTCATTTATCCCTTCCCAAATCATCAAGATAAAAATCTTACTGCTTCACTCCACACCCATATATAAGATTTCTATAATGCTTGTCTGCGTAAGGGTTTTACTGATCCACCACATGGGTACAGTTTACTCAGTTTAGACTTTTAAGTCATAAAAGTGCGTGCAGGTATTTTTTCTTGATCATCCTTGACTGCAAGATGAAGTCACTATCTTGATGATACAAGCTGCTGTTGAAATAAAATGTACCTTCAAACTTTAGAATCATTCAGCAATGGAGACACACTGTCAGAGGCATATGAGAATGATACCGATAGAAGAAACAACAGTCCTTTCATTTCATGCCGTTCAGGTGTTTCTGTTGACTAAGTGAAGCAAAGGTTGAAATTATTAACAGAATTTAATTTACTATCACCCTTTCTCTCTTGTGCATACTCTCTCCTTTCAGCTTTCACCATTCCTCCTTTCCTCCCCATCCCCACTTCACAACAAAACATCGAACTTTACAAAATTGTTGGGTTTTCCCATCGTAGTATGAATATACCATGTTTAAAATTCGATATTTAAAAACTGTATACACATCACCTTCAGCTTACTCTTCTTGAAATCTTGAGCTCTTCTTTGATTTTCATTTGTTTAGGAAACAGATTTACATGTAAAGTTGTTTACTCTGAATTCTTGACTTTTTTAGGAAATGTCTTTCTTTGGTCTAGTTGGATATATGGGATCTTGACAAGTAATATAATTATTGACCTTCAGTCTCCTAGTCATCTATAAAAGATGTTGTCTTTATATGTCAGGGTTTATATTTTGAAGGGTCAGGTTCCAAGAATGTCAGTTCTTCCTCCTAAACTTCCTGTTCCTCCACTGTCATTTCTCTTTTGGCAAGCACAAGCAATGCTTCCACCTGTATACTGTCAGGTGTGTTACATAATTGCTAAAGGACGTTTTAAATATTGCACAAGTGGGTCTGAAACCTGAGGCAATGATATCCTGGCTCTTGGTCAATCACTTTCTTACTATATGTTGTTGTCTTGAAGCTGTGCTGTTGTCCTCATGGTTAATGTGTTTACACTAAGCCTACTCGCCTTGTCTGGGTCTCACTTTATATGCGTTCATATAACAATGTTGTGTGACTGCAACTGATTTGTAGAATCATCTCTAGAAATAGGCTTCCTTCCTCTCATGCCTCTGTTTATTAAAACAGCAAATATAAAATTATATTTGTTTATAAAGGCCTTGATCTTATACAAGTGTAAAATGTCATTTTTGTTTTGTTTGGTTAAAAAAAAACAAATACCACTCTACTTGTTTAGTGCTTTTCATCTGAGAATGTGAAAGTGCTTTATAAACTTTTATTAATTAATCAAGTCTCCCAGGACCATTGTAAAGTAGGGACAGTATTATTATCTTTATTTTATGGATTGGAAACATGAGGTCACCAAGTTATGGGCTGAAGAGCAAATTCCTGTCAGCGTGATAGCAGTGTAAGAGCAAAGGTAGCTTCATCTGGACATTGTTCTCAAAGATGCCGGGCCCAATTAAGGCACCTCCCTCTGAATGCCAAATGATTATGCACTGTGAAAACCTGCATTCCTAGAGTAGAGGAAAATATCTCACAAGCATTCTTCTTTCCTCTTGAGTACTACTTTGACCAAAGGAAGAAAAGCAAAAGAACTTCCTGAACTCTGTTCGTCATAGGAGTGTAGATCTCCCAAAAGCAAATAAGAAAACTATATGTCCTCCTAGATTTTTTGTATAGTTTTTATAGACATAGTTTGTGTAAAATCTCATTGTAAAATATTTTAAAGGTAGAAGCAGGAGGCTGCTTCAGTGCTGCAGTGCTCTAGACTTGAACCAGAGAGTAGCAGTGAGATCCTTTAAACCAACACTGTTGACTTCTGAAGGACAACCCTACCGTGGATGCCTGGATGCCCTGATGGGATCTTGGCTAATTATAAATCACATTTGTTCTGTCAGTAAAAAACAGCCCTCAGCTACCAAGAGCCACCTGGCCCAGGAGACAATGCACTCCCCCATTCTGCTAGAAGGGTCCTAGGAGGTTAGACTATAGCCAATGGCTGACTGATAGATACAAAAGGTCAGTCCCCTTGCTCAATATAGAACTGACTCCGGGATACAATTTGTGCTCTACATCTTCCCTATGGGATCAGACTGAAATTAGTCTGCAGCTGAAACCAGAATCTTGCTTAGCTTTTTCTCTTGTCCTATTCAACTGCACTTACTGTGTTTCTTCCAAGAACATGCCCCAATAGGTCGCTTGTACTGTGATTTCTTTTTCAGACATTCCCAATTGGGCACAAGACCAAAGATAGTAAGTCATCCTTGCAAAGCATCATTTCTAAACATATGGTATTTGTGTCTGCAAGAGTCCCTTGTATAGCACTGAACAGCACCGTTGCCATAAATCACAATAGAATTAGCAAACGTGGGCTAAATATACAGATTGTTTTATATTTTAAAAAATTATTTTGAATTCCATTTACTATTTAAAGTTAAAATTTTACACATAGTATCAGTGTATCATGAGGCTTATAGTATGTGTAGAAGTGAATATATGACTTCAGTGCCACAAAGGATGGAAGAAATATAATTGAGTTGCATTGTTGTGAGGCTCTTACATGATATATGGTGGTGATGTTAATTTGAATAGACTTTAATCACTTACATGTACCTATTGTCATCTCTAATATAACCACAAAAAATGCCAAGAGTGATAGGTAAACATCTATCAGTAGAACTAGAATGATTTATATGCTTAACATTTATACATTTTGTTACATGTGCTGTATATTTCAACAGTTTCCAAATATTTTTCAATTAAGAATGACACTTTTCACAATCCTAAACCAATCAAGCTGGGATGTTCTTATTATTACCAGTGAGATGATCCACATAAAATCCCTTCCCCTTCCCCTTAGAGAAGATGCTTTTACCTGAAAGTCTTTTACCAGTAACCTTGTCCTACACTCATTTTGTCTATAAATAACCTCTGATGTATAAGCCTTTGCAATGCCTGTCGTTGCAGCCCAAGTCATGACCCCTTTCATAAAGTCAGTTGTATTTCTAAAATACATGAGCAAATGGATGATGATACTTTCCACCTGTTTTCTCTACCAATACAGCAATAATAATAAAGCCCCATATTTATTGAGCACCTGTTCTGTGCCAGACATTATGGTAACTCCTTCATACATGTTAGCTTAACCTTTAAGCTGTCTCTGATTCTCCATGTTATCTCCAGGTGTGGTATCACCCATGTCCATTGTAAACATAAAGAAGTTGGTGCAGAATTTCGCATTAATATGTTCCATGGCTTACAGGTAGACATTGGCAGAGCCAATTGATGAGTCCAAGCATTCTAGGTGAATAATCTGTTCTCCTAATCACCTCACTGTGCTGCTTCTAATTTCTATATGTGAGTAATATAATTGATTCAATAAAAGATAAAGGTCATATTTTGAGCGATACCAGATTCAATAGGGTTGAACCTTCCTGAAAAGTTCCACACTGGGATACAACTAAGCATATGTAAATGCAAATTAACTTATCTAAGGGTCTGCTTGTGTAAAATGGAGCTACAATAGGTCGATACCCATCATTTCTCCAGGTGTTGTAGCCAGGCTGCCAAGCTGGCACCACTACTGGCAGCTGGCCCATCAGGTTGGAGCAGCATCCCTGTGTGGGCTCCACGAGAATACTTCAGGTGTTTTCTATTCTCCTTTCCACTCTGGGGTTTCACCAGCGGGTTTCCAGGTGTGCCTGGTTTCCAGGTGCTGACCCAGAAAGCATCCACCATTCTCTTCCCCTTCAACAATGCGTGGACTGAGCTGCGGGAAAGGATGAAGGCTGGTGTTGGGTTTCTCAGAGGAGGGCATATCAACATTTATATTGGAATGGTAGGCATTTTGCCATCTCTGCATGTAGAGTATGCTGACTTGACAGGCAGTGTATGCTGACTTGACAGCCAACAAGTTGGAACACACAACAGAATTTCACTTATTAAACTAATCTACACTATAATCTATAGGTTTATCTTTACTGAGACACTTTTTAAGAATTGAATTTCATGATACCTAATAAGGTGTTATGAACTCTTTGAGCTACTTCGAAATCAAGCCAATGGCTTAATTTCCTTTTCCATTATGTTTGTGTGTAGTAGTCATTGTTCCCATTGGCAAGGAAGGTAATTGTGCCTCCTTTTACATCAATTTTTACTTTAAAAAATAATTTGTTTTGTTAATAACTATGTGGAGTAAAAGAGAACTCTTCAACCTAGGCTCTATCTTGCTAAGCACATTGTTTAATACCCTCATCTTCATCTGCCAAAATTAACCAGTGTTTCTGTAAATGAAACACTGCCTTAGGGGCAACTAAGTGTTCTCTTAAAAAGGAGGTGTCCGGTTCCCATCCCAAATTTTACAGAATCATTGTATCCGCTGATGAAATGAATCAACCATTTAGCAAACGCTCCAGGTGGTTGATATTTACCCTTAAATTTTGGCAACTTCTGCTTTAGGCCTGACAAAGAGGGAAAAATAGACATCAAACATTTTATTTGTAAGAAGCAATTTCTAAAATGAATGGAGAATTAGACCACAGCCAGAAAAAGAAACTTTTCATATCAGCACAGCAGCTTCTCTCTGCAAAGGGCGGCTTGCTGGCTTAAAAAAACAGCATCTGTAAAATCTATAGCACACTATGCCATTATCTTCAGCTTCACAAAGAGGTTTTTAGATCTGACACATGAAAGATGTTGTAATAAGCCACACAAATGCTACATTGAACTAAAGCAAATGCAAGGGGAGAATTTAATACCTGCAGATATAAAACCTCAGTTTGTTTTTTAAAGATCCTTTTCATCTTGAGAAGAAAGACAGATTTAATCAGTTCCTTTAGAGAAGTTATCCCATGTCAGACATATGCTTGCCTTACTTTAATTCAAAGGGGGCAAAGGTAGTATCTTTTTCTAAACCAAGTTAGGAAGGAGCAGAAACTGAAATAAATGAGCAGCTACCTTTATTTCCAGGGATCAAATGATATGTAATACAAGAGGCACTTCTATTTTCAGGAAAATGAACAACCGGGAGCCTATACAAGCCTAAAGGTAGTTAAGCTATGATTTCTTGTCTTATTTTTGAATTTGCTATGAAAATGAAAATGAAATCAATGAATGAATAAATGAATGACCAAAGTAAAAAAGGGTAAATAATTTGACTGAGCAAGTTTTGTGTATTTCCTGTTCCTTGTAAGATTTTTCACCTGTGACCAGGAAGTCTCTGAGCTTTACAAATGGGCTTCTCCTCCCTCCCTCCTGAACCCTGGCTGGTGTCCGTAAACCTGACAAGTTAAAGAGCTGGGAAAAGCTTTGGGAACAGATGCTCCAAATAAGACTGTCCCACTGCCTCCAGTAAAAGGCTGGATATACGTGCAATCCTTTCTTTCCATGCAAGCTGTGCTAACAGGCACTAAACCAGCTCCTTGTCTTGTTTTTTGTCTCTCTGTGTTCATTAGCTATCCATCAGCTCTACAAAACCACAAAGCAAGACTGGAAAGAGGCAAACTATTTCCTTTTTGTTACGAAAGTAAACCCATTCAATGCAAACCTATTTTATAAAATGCCCAGTCTTGGCACAAAATGCACGTGCTGAAAGAAGAGGTTTGCGATTTCCATTAGAATGGGTGGGTCATACCATGTCATACCAATGCTACTTATATTTTCCTACACATTCTAAATAAAATGGCCACTTCATTTGTAGGTTGACCACTTAATTAGCTATTTGGAGTCAGAATTGGGAGATTAAATTATTGTTGTAGAAGTAAATAGGCTTTTTGGAGGAAAGCTGATAGGAACTAGAAGAGCATTCTGAACCCCTCCCTTAATTGGCCAGGACTTCCAAATCTGCTTTCATTGATATTATGTATCCCCTATTCTGCCACACCAGGCAATTCTTTTTAATTCTCTATCATCCTGAATTTTCTTATTTACCATGTTGACCAGGTAGCAATTGTTCACATTTTCAATTTTTTTCTTAAAATAACTGGCCATAAAATTGCCCTAATTTTGACAAACAAGGGTTATATGCATTGCTCTTTGTCTAATCCACTGTAATTGGACCTGCTTGTGAGGGAAAACAGAAACAAAACCTTTGATGCTGAAATGTTAAATGATGTAAGTTCTAAACCACCTGGAACCCTGTAGTGCTCAGCAAAAAGTACTTTATGGCATAAGATTTAGAATGCAGGAGGACATCAATGGCTGGTCCTCCCATCTTTCCTGTTCACACCTCTTCGACTATCCAAGTGGAGAGTTAACTGAAACAAAGAAGAATATATGATACATTTCAAATAGAGAAAGAACATGTTGCTTATATGACTCCATCAAATGTTCTTCCTTGAGCTGAGCTGAATGTAGGGACACTCAAAGGTGTAATTTCATAATTATAGGAGGCATGATTATATGTACAAACTCTCTCCCAACTCAGATGCACTAGTCTCTCCCCTCTTATCACAGCACTTGAAGGGAAAACAAAAACAGTAAAACAACTGAGGTGGGACAGTAGCCTAATACAATTAAAGTCACCAATACCACATTAATATCAGTATTGAAGAAGAACAGATAGAATGAGCAAGGGTGGAGCAGATTTAAGTATTCTTGCAGTTGAGACTGATTATGGGTGTCATTCAGTAAGTATTGTTTACACACCTGTATCATCACTGCTGTGTTAAATTCTATGGAGAGAGATATATAAGGAGCAGAAAATATGATACCTGCCTTCAAGGATTTTAGATTCAAGAAAGGTGCTATACTAATTCATTATCTTTTTTTTTCCTTCCATGTATAATCACCTTCCTTCTTGGTAAGAACTGACATGAACGCATTACTGCATACACACAGGAATTCAGCTCTGTGAATGAAATCAAAGAGTTCATCTGATTCCCTGTGCCTTCTCTGTTCTCAGTTCATTTCACTAATAATAAAAAACATATGCATTAAATAAAAAGCACAAATTTATGCGCTGGTAAGAATACTAAAGGAAAGAGACCAACTAAATACTTGGTTTCTTCACTTTCAGCATATTTATTTGACAAATGAAATAATAGTTACATCAGTCTCTATAAAGCATGAGACATAGACTTGAGATTTTACTATTTGAATGAAACTGTATAAGTTATATGGCATAATTCTGGTCTCAGTTAACTTTAAATTTGGGTAAAATTTGGTAGAGGAGACCCATTGACCTGGGCTATGTAGATACAGATTATGTAAAATCTTCCTAGGATCAGAGTGTTTGTTATACTTATTATACAAATCATTTTTCATGAATCCCATAATTTACTAAATTTGTGTCATCTTTTTCAAACTGATAGACAAGATTCACTACCATATCAAGAAATGTATCATTTTATTTGTTCTAAAAATGCAAAGGCATACTTGATACTTCTTGTTTTAAGGTTTGGCATAAAACAGTTTATATTGATCTTTGTATAAATGTTATTCCAGTGACTAATTCAATACGCCTATCCTTATATGTTGCCATTACCTATTATCCTATTCATTTAAGATTTATTTTCATTTATTTATGCATTCAACAACTGGAGTGTAGGCCTGAGGTGCAAGGGGGTGGGGGTGAGGATCCACCAGAGACAGAGTGAGGAGCAGAACAGTCAGATGGACTGAAATACACCACTGAGGGGAGCAGCACGCAACACAGGAGAGGTCTGCTGAACCACATGTGGGTTAGCTCCTATTCTTGTTGTACTTGTATTCTCTCGGGTCATTCATAGAATAAAAAATGTTCTTTCTAAGCATTTGAGCAAGAAGTTATTCCTTCCTATATAAGTTTCCATCATCTCTCTCCTGGGGCAGTCATACTAACTCCCAGAAATTGTAGGTAACTCCCTTGTAGATATATAACTGTGGCTCTCCCTCCTCACCTGCAGACTCAAGTATCCAAATTCATCCTAAACACAGCAAACAGTTTGCTGTGTTTTGCCCTTCTTCTATTTGAACCTCTTCAAAAAGTATTTGTTGGCAGAATTTCATATAGATAATTGCATACCACTTTTTTTATAATGTGTTTTTCTTAGAAAATAAACCATGCATTTGGATCTTTAAATGTTAACTTTGTATTTAACAACAGTTATCATAATTACAATGAAGAAAATGAATAGTTGTCTTCTGTTTTTTTTTTCTTTCTCTGAATATTTCTGAAAAATAAAGCAGCTTGACCATAAGTAAAATAAAATTGTGCTATTTATTGTTCTGTGAAAGAAAGAACAAAGGGAAAGAGGAAAACAAGGAGGGAAGGAAGGAACAAAAATGGGAAAAATCTTTCCTCAGAGTCATGGAAAGGTAATTCACTATATAGAAAGAAAATTTTAATAAAATATTTGCCAGATATTAATGCTTAAGCATTCAAAATGGCACTTATATTTTTTACCATGATGATGATTTTATCAAGATAAGTGCAAGTTTTAAGTGCCAGTATTTATTTTTTTAATATGTAGCTAAGATTTCTGTAATCATTAAATACAATTACATCTTTAGTAGATAATGAATCTTTAATTTTGAAAACCTCATTTATATTTCTCTTTTCATTATAGCCAAGATCTAATGATTATACAGTCTTGTCTAGTTAATTTTACACCAATGATGGCCAAGAGGCCAGCTTCTTCGCTATTCAGCAAATAAAAGTTCATCTTGAATTTGTTAGTATGAGTCATCAGTTCCAATTTTATAGACTATAAACATTTTTTTATAAAACAAGCCAGATGTAATATTTTTCCCCAAATGACTTGTCATGTTATTTTTTTCAACCTACTGGACTCAAGCTTCTCACCTAAGAAAAACAACTTTGCAGGTATTGGATAACAAAAGTGACTATCATGTCTCAAGTTCCTATTGTCCTTTTGAATCACCTTGTTATAATGGTTACTCTTGTCCATGGTCAAAATTCTATTACTTTTCAAAGAAAAAAAAAGCCTTTATTTGTACTTATCATAAAAATTGAGCAACTTAAGCCAATATCAATTTTGTTAAGGTTCATAACAAATAATGTATAAATATGATACCTATATTTTATTAGCATTCATATATGTGTGTGGGTATACATACATATATTATCTGCAGGAAGCTTGTTTTTCTAAGGATTTATAATTTGGGGTACTGCCGGCTGAATTTTTAGCACATTGTTTTCAAACTGTAGTTCCAATAATTACTAGTTATGGGGTCTCAGTAAAGTGACTTAGAATTTTCAAACTTCAAACTTAGAATTTTCTTTGTCTATAAAATGGGGATGATAATAAAAGTAGCTTTTATAAGAAATGCTTGGTAAGTTAAATTAACATAAGTAAATTATGAAAAAGTATTTAGACTGCTCATTGGCATATACTGTCTGATACATATTAAGTAGCATGGCAGGTTTGTTTTTTGTGTTTTTTTTTGTCACTATTAACCTTTTTAGTTGATGTCTATAGATTTGAATAGTGTTTATATTATCAAGTAAATTCCAGTTATGAATGCCTGTGTCTTATGTTGACTTCCTTAGAAGTAGACCCTGGATCAAACTTGAAAGGATAATACTAAGTGAAATGTCAGAAGAAGATAAATACCTGATGGTGTCACCAATATATGAAATATAAAGTAACTAAGTTAATAATCAGGTAAACACAAACTGCAAACCCTTGATAGCTGACCACAGAACTAAAATACCAAGGTGGGAATGGCTAAGAGAGGCGAAGGAACAAAGAGGGATGGAAGACAGTAGTCTGTGGTAGTGGAATATGAATGAGTGCCTGGGCAGTCATTCATGATGGGGGGAACCCAATATTACCTCAGTTAAAAATGAATACTTTTTTTTTTAAAGATTTTTTTGCTTTATACATATAAGAACTGGGGTAACAGGCTAGAGGTGCAGTGGGTGAGAGGGCTCACTGGAGTCAGAGTGGGGAACAGAACAGGCAGAATGGCTGAAACACACTGCTGAGGGGACCAGAGGGCTGGTCAGGAGAGTTCTGCCGTGCCATGTGGCTACCTCCCTGGGGAATCAAACTCATTCTTCAGTGGCTGCTGATAGCTTCATAGTGCTTTGTTTTAACTCATTGTGTCACCAGGGAGGGCAAAAAATAAGTATTTTTAAAAAGTAGACCTTAAGTAAAAAATTTTAATCTTAAGTAATTTTACTTGTGAGATGACTTCAGAAAGTATTGATAGAGTTTACAAAATTAAGGCCAAGGGGGAAGAAAGGAAACAAAAGGGTAAAAGGAGGAAAAATCGTGAAAATGACAACAAAAACACATACAATAATCTCCAAACCCTGAGCTGTTCCTCAAGTTAGCTTTAGGTTATAACAGACCCAGACTATGATTTGTAGCCTGTAACAGAGTAATCAGACTAATAAGAAGATACATTGCTCTTCCTTGGTCACAGATAACTACCCTAGATAGATCTCTGCTTAGAAACTTACCCAAGGAAGTAGTGCTATGGAAAATAATTTAGTAAAAGCATCAACTGAGAGGGGTTATGTCACTGGCATTTCTATTTTTATTTAATCATTGTTTTGCATAAAGGAAGCATTAGGGTGTTCTTATTGAAACTCTGGTTAAATACAGAAACAGGGCATCATAAACCAGTTGCTTTTCACATCCTAAATCCTAAAAAACCAGTATCATTCTTGGGCTGTTCATGCATAAAATACAAGTTTTTCTATGATAATTAGCACCTTCCTTTATTTATAGAAAATTGGTAACTTTGTGAATTATAAACTACATCTACTCTGTCAGTTTTCTATAAATATAATAATAATTATTGTTAAAAGTGGTGGTTACCTCTTGAAAAATGCTGGCAATACTAAATAGGGATGCCATTTACGTGCTTAAAATGCAGAGGGAGAAACTATACATTAAGAAACTGTAATCACAATCTCGTTGTTGAATTAAGCCCATAATTGCTAATGTCAGAATTCTGTACCCATAGCATTTATAATATTCATTTGTTAAGTTGTGTACAATAAAAAAATTATGTAAGCAAGGTCTGAAATGATTGAATTCAAGTCATTCAAAGGAGCACAACTCAGATTACACTATGAGATAGTGCTTTGGGCATGTAAATAGCCTTCTCTTTTAATATTTGAAGCAATTTGATGGTTCCAGAAATTTATTTTACACAGTATCTTTGAATCTGAAACTTGGGTTGTATTGTTGGACTCTCCATTAATTTAATGACAGTATCCAGACATATGTTTTCCCTTTTCTAGTCCTTATACACCCCATTTACTCTGTAGAAATTTTGCTAATTTGATAAATGTGCATCTGAAGAGTTGTGATTCTATAACTCTGAATCACATATATATAGTATTGTAAACCAGTGTTACCTTAACAAAAATTAAATTATAAAAGGAAATTTGTTTAAAAAAGAAAGAGTAAAAGAAATAGTAACAGAACTCATAGTAAAAAAAAAATTAGAAAAATTATTGAAACTACATTGAATGAGACATAATTAATGGTCATTGAAGATCAAATTTTTTCAGGCTTCCTGATCCCTGTCTTTTAAATTGATTCAAACATGCTCTGACCTGGCATTACTGTTTTCTCTGTGGAACCTTACTCTTCATATTCACCCTACCTGTGGTGTCTGCTACTTCTTACAAGTTCATCGCCTACCAAATATGTTTAAGCATTCATCGGGTTCTCTTAGTGCTGCTGGGGATGCATTGTTGAATAATAGGTACAGAGTAAAAGTGAATGAAACAGATTGGCATGCAGTGTATATGTAAATTCAGTCCTCCAAAATTCCAAGTAATTTCTACATTTTTCGTAAATCAGGTTAATTTCAACAGGAATAGTGAACACTGACTTGTTAAACACTGACTGGAGTACTTTGCAAGAAAATGTAGTTTGTAAAGAATTCACAAAGTTTCTTGATTATGCTGTTAATGTTCATGCTCTGAGAATGAGGGGTTTTGCTTAATTCATGTTCTAAGTAACTCAGAAATTAATATACATAGAATCATCTGATCTCTTTTCATCAATATTTCTTTACTTTATCCACTTAGTGTACAAACATGCTCAGATTTTTTCCCAGTGGTTTTAAAATGGTAACCTAGGACCCACCCCTCTCCCTGTCATTTAATGCTTTCTCTCTTTTGGGTATATTTATTTTTCTTTTCAACCTTCTTTGCTCTTCCATCTGCTGCAACCCTTCTTAGTTCATAGCTACTGAGATCATAGCAAAGGTAACTTTATTTTTGTCTCCCATGGGTAATTTAAAAATCCATTCAGAGTAATTTCCCCTGCCTTTTGTGGAAAACCTTGACAAGCCCCATGCTTGTCTGCTGCTGTTAAGTAAGTGATAACCCTGCTGTCAATTTATAGCTTACTTCAATCTCTATTTGATAATTAGAATGTCTTGCCCACATCATGCATCAGAACCCCAGATACAGTTTTAGCAGTAAGCACTTTCTTGCCCAGAAAAAAAGGTTACACTTCAGGGCCTCTTCTCTGCTACTTTATGCCTCACGAGAATAGAGAGGTGTTGATAGGAAAGAGAGGAGAAGATGACTGTGGAATCCTTATTTGAACTTGATAATGTACTTTATACTCTGAACCAATTCATACTGAAAGCCGATTTTAAAATGCATCCTTAAAGTTGGGTTCTTGCAGCTTCCCCTATCCAGACCAATGTCTCTTGATTCTGGGTTGTGGGTTGTTACTTGAGAGATTCATGGATAAACACTCACCATTAGACTGATCATCTCGAAGACAGAGCAGTTGACTCTTCTGCTAATATTGTCTCCCCAGTGTCTAGCACTACTTGAACCAGTTATCTCTCATTAAACCTGGTTCAGTAGGTGCTAAATTCAGTCACTTTCTAGCCTCTAACAAGCTAACCTTTCTGCTCTTGGTCATTCCTGCTTTTATGAACTCCTCTCCTTCCTTCCTGTTTCTTGTTTTCCTCCTCTTCGTCATCTCAGTCTTTATGATGGCCTCCTACCCTCCAGAGTTTCCTGGAGCAGATGTGGGAGTTTTCTTATTTCTATATGAAATTTCCCTTGATCATTTTCTTGACTTTAAAGTAGCAAGTCTGTTGCAGCCCAGCATTCATTGCTAAGATACGGAACCAGAATTTTCATCTTACAGAGACCCAGGCTCTTTTGCTTAGACTGGAATGCATTATCTTTTCTCTAGATCTACCCAGGCCTCAATTTCTGTAATGTGGTGGATGGCAGTGCTTTCTCTTCTCCCTCTTTCTACAAATCTGGCAAACTATCCCAATCTCCAGCTTTCTCCTTTAAAATTTACATCCAGTGGTTTCCAAATCCTTTGTGTTTGCTCTTTACAATAGATTTTATTCCATATCTTTCTCTTAACATCCACAGTCTTACTTGTGGTTCTTGTCAATCTAAAATTTAATCATCGCAATAACCTCTCCCAACCAGTTGCCTTTTTCTAACCTGCCCACTATGCTGATGCTAGAACAATCATTCTAAAATTCAAATTTCATAGCCATCCCCTTCTTGAAATAGCTTCCCAATTGCCACTCAAAATAGAACACAAACTCCTTGGACAGATCAGAAGACCATTCATCATCTGTCCCTACCTAACTCCCAGATTCAATTCTAGCCTCTTCCTATAATGAAAAGCATTGTCCCAAATACTGTAGTTCCCCAAAGCAGCACTTATTTTTATAGTTATATGCCTGTAGGTTTTTTCCCTTCTCTTTTTTTCAGTTTCTAAAACATTCATTCAGGCCTCAGACTAACTCTTCTCATATTGAAGACTTAACTCAAGCAAATACTTGATTAACATGAGAAACATGACCTATTATCTGTTTACATACCTATCATTTTTATTTGCATACCTCTATTTTAGGGCTGAGAACATTGCATTGCTCTTTTTTATTGTTATTTTCCATATTTATATTTCTTCATCATGAACATGATAAAACGAATGCTTAGCCTGTGTGATGTGAATTCAAGCTATGGGTTGGTTCCCTTTATTGTCTCTTAGAAATTACAGCAAATGAGCTAGGCAACTCGTTTGCTCTACTGTTTGTTATTTCATTTCCTAATCTATAAAATTGGCATAATATGATATCCAGCCTTACAGGTATATTATAAAAATATCAAATGTTTTCACTTATAGGAGGAATATAGGGGAACTAAATAAGACATGGGGGGAAATAACAACAAAACAAAACAGACAGATATAAACCAGAGATATTCTGCAAGAGTGGGGGCGGAAAGGCTGAAAGGGTCTCAATCTTTTGCACCCAAATTCATGTGATGCCAGAGACTGAGTCCATTTTATTCCCTACTGTTTACTTAGTGCCTAGCACTTCAGTAAGTGCTCAATATGTTTTTATTGTATGCGTGAAGGTGCAAAATAACATAAGTAGAATTTTTTTTTGCATAGATGAATTAGAATTCTGCTTAGAAAATGTCAGTACTTCCATATTATTGTAATAAATTGCAGTTATTATATCATCAACATCATTTTATAATTCATGTCTTGTTCTCAGTCTTAGCATCAACCATAGAGACTCAAATTTATTTATCATTTACATTTCAGTGTCCAATATCTATTTTTTTTAAAGATTTATTTATTTATGCATACAGAGCTGGGGTACAGGCCAGAGGCTCGGGGAAGTGAGAGGCTTCACCAGAGACAGAGTGGGGAGCAGAACAGACAGATCGACGAAGTACACTGCTGAGGGGAGCAGCGGGCGGGTCAGGAGAGGTCTGCCACGCCATGTGGTCACCTCCCAGGCAGGCGGGAATCGAACTCATGCGGAAGTGGCTTTAGCTTCTCAGTGCAGTGCTTTAACCCGCTGCGCCACCAGGGAGGGCCTCTATTTTTATTTTGTTAACGACAATGCACCTATTTTATTTGCAACATGTAACAAATCTAATTTCAGAGATAGGAAAGAAAAAAAATGAGAAAGGGAAAGAGGGAAATTGAATATTTTATTGTAGTAAAATACTATTCACCATTCATGATGCTTGGGAACAGCTCCCCAAAAAGGTTTCTGTGAATCCAAATGTTAATTATAATACTATCATTAATAAAAGACATTTGTTTAATGTGTTACAATGCATAGTTTCCACATACACATTTTCTCATCTAAATCTCACAACAGCCTCAAGGGATAGTTAACACATGGGTTTTGGTACACATGTCACATATGGATCATTTTTAGCTCAGAGAAATTACATGGCTTACTTAAATTCTCACAAGTATGGCATTGATCAAACTCTGACATCCATAGAACAGTCTTGCCAAGTCCGTTGCTCATTACAGGATATCAGTATACCTCCTTTATAAGTGAAATTCTATGTGTGATTGAAAGAAAAAACAAAATTAAACTAGCAGTTTTCATTAGGCTTGCTTTTAGGGAACATGCAATAGGATTTCTCAACACATTAAATTGAAGAAGGATAGATTTCCCTTCCAAATGATAATGTACCCATAACTGAGTTATTCAGGCTACTTGGAGATGTTGAAATAAGTTGTACAGGCATGTCTAAAATAAAGTTATAGTTTTTTAAAATTTTGTACTTTATCAGATGCAGCTATAGTTAATTTATATGGCGGTTGTCAAGTGATAATGTGTAAAACAGCTCATTGTTCAATTACAATGAAAGCTGAAGTAAACAACATGAATGATTTCTGAAAATCTAACCACTGAAAACCACACCCTTTGGCAGCTCTCCTCAGACTCACAAGAAGACAATAGGGTGGATTGTATCAGGGGAAAATTTTAAAATAAGTGTTGTATGCCGAGACAAGGCAAAAGATAGACATATGATGGGAAGTAAATGAATAAAAATATGTAAACTTATATGAAAACTTTTAGTTTAAATTTTCCTCTTCTGCACATATTCAGTATTTTCTTACATTTTATGATTACGAAGTGAAAGGTACTATTCTAAACAGGAAAGAACTTTCAATAAAATCTAAATATATGTTTAAAGCATAAATATGGAGTCATAGAGATAGGAATCGGATTCCACTGGCTAATTATTGTTATTATTCACTATAAGAATGAAGGGAAATTATTTAAACATGTTAATATCATATAAAGGCTATTCAGAATTAAACAAGATACCATATTCATTTTTCATTCATGGCCTACATTGTATTAGGTCCAAGGCACCTAAGATAGAGTACTAACAAAACAAAATCTCTGTTCACATAGCTTTCATTGTAATAAGTGCAAAAATAAGATGTTTCCTACCACAATGCATGAAATAGGACTTTCCTTTTCAGTTCCCTCCATCACACAATGTGAAATTCATGGTTCTCTTGTTAATAGGAGGTCTCTGGATTAAGCTCTCAAGAAATACTTATGTACCTTTGGTAATAGATCCCATTGGTGAAGGTGAAATAAAGACTCTATTGGAAATCAAAGTAATATTAAAAGTAAATGCAAGAATAGACCCACTGAATCACATAACTACTTAGTCCTTTATATGTTCTTAATACCTGGAACACAGTTCCATTGTGTTTACAATGGAACATCACAGGGCCCACAAAGTGATTAAATCAATTGCCCATATTTGATTGGCTTGGTCATCTGCATGGCCTAAGGGGTCACACTTGAAGTGGATGAATATTAGTCAGTCACCGTTGGTCCTGTACACTTTCTCCTTTATGTGAATAAGAATCAGGCCATTTCCAGGAATGTGTTACCATGTTTCACTCTCAAAATATGCTCAGCCATTCTGCTGAGGGAAGGAAAGAAAAACAAGGGACGAATAAATCTCTGTAGATGTCATAAAGAAAAAAAGAGGCAGAATTTGACAGTTACTTGAAGATGTGGAAAAAAGAAAAAAATCATGTAAATGCCAAGTATCTTGTCTAAAGAGATTTATCTAGTGTGGATTTATTTTTATATTCCTACAGGGTTATTAGAAGACAATGGTACAAGCTCTGGTAACCTTAGTATTATATGAATGGAAGTTACTAGTGTTACTGAAAAAAAAATGTACAAAATGAACAGCAAAGATATGAAAGGAAAGGGGTTTCCCCCCATTAATTTTTAATTAACAACTAAAGCTTGAGAAACGGAATCTGTGGTGTGTGGGTCACTTACATTCACCAGAGTAAGGTATAGTAGGGTGAGTAATTATCCTAAAGCTGTTATTAATTGCTGTCATTAAGCAGGTCCTTATCAAATATTTCAAACAACTTAAAATTTGAATATTCCTTATTTTGGCTAATTTGATTTTTTTAAAGATTTATTTATACATACAGAACTGGGGTATAGGCCAGAGATGCAGGGTAGTGAGAAGATTCACTAGAGACAGAGTGGGGCACAGAACAGGCAGATAGACGAAAGCACACACAGAGGGAAGCAGCAGGGCAGGTCAGGATGCCACGCCATGTTGGTCACCTCCCAGGGTGGGGATTGAACTCATGCTGGAGTGGCTTTAGCTTCTTAGTGCTGTCCTTTAACCCACTGCGCCAAAAGGGAGGGCCTGATTTGATTATTTTATATCCAGATACAAACCCAGAGAGTAAACCAAGTGAAGAGAGTAAGTGAGCAAAGGAAACTGGTAGAGTAGTGAAAGAGGCCACTAAACTGTCCTGGGAGAGGTAATATACTGGTATTTGAAGAACAGAAAGATTGATGTGTTTCACAAGAATCCATTGATAAAATACCTGTACTAGTTATTACTTTGAATGAGTTTTGAAGATCATTTGGCCAGAAATACAAAGGAAAGTAAGCAATTATAAATGAGACAGTTATCAAGTCCAGGGATGATTTCTTCTTATACCAGAAAGAAATGTAATTTTGGTACACAACATGGCTGGTCTGTTTACATGGTAATAATAATATAAAAACACTACCAATTTGCCTTGCCCTTATGATGGAAGTGCTATACTAGCTTTATTGAGAGGACAGGAAAAGACAGAGAAAGGGTGGGGATCTCAAGGAGCAGTGGAAGTGGAGTAGGAGAAAAAGGGGCCTAATTCTCATCCTTCATGCAGGAGTTGCCTCCAAATGAAAAGCCAAGACATACTTAACATTTAAAAATGTTATTTAGAGATAGAGGGTACATAAAAAAGCAGTGGTGGAAAGCAGAGTCTCACAAAGATGGAACAAAAGTAAACAATGTTGGCTTTTAAAATAAAAGATAAATGTAATTTTGAATAATTAAAATCAGAAACAGAATAAATATCAAGACAATTTAAAGACTTTATTGCTATTGCTATATAATTTATCAATGTAAAGAAAAAAATAAAATAACATGATCTATTTGTTGTTATATCTAAATTGTGTTTACAAAAGCATTGCTATTTAAAGATATATTTTCTGGAAAATCTGCTTTACTGAATTTTAAACCATACTATTAGATCATAAAAGTCTACAATTGGAGAATATACTTCCTTCGGATCCTAAAACAACACATAGCAGTAAGCACACATTTGTGAGATACGTTCTTACTTTAAGATAAATGGTGAAAAAGGAAAGAGTTTAAAAGTTTATGAAATCAGAACCAACAAGGCCAGACATTTCCTTTCTTTCTCTTCAGCCATAGAGAATCCCAAAACCACAAGTGATCTAGCCTAAAAAATATTCTGTTCTTTCACTACCCGAAGTCCTGTAAAACACCAGACTTACACCCCCACACAAATTTACTCAAAGGACAACACTTACTAAAAAGAATGTGTACAAGTCTCTTCTCTCAAGATAAAACTTCAACGTCCCTTCTGAGAGGTAGCAAATGGCCAAGTCTTCCAAAGGACTCTGCCATTATCTGCTTGTGAAATATCTGTGACACCCTCACACTAACAATAAGGTAGACAGTAACCCTACTGAAAAATGATCTGCGCAACGACTGATACGAACAAGCTAATGCAGTGTGACTTTTAAAAATTAACAAAGCCTCTTATTTCTACCATTGCTTCATTTATTCCAAGAATAAGTAATGGTACCAAGCCAGATGTTATTTTCCATGAGACGCCACATTCTGATATGTATTCAAAGAGTACTAAAGAACCCTAAAATATCCTACACCTCGGTTATATAAATTTATTTTCAAATGCCCCCGTTATCTATTACTGCACAGTGCTACAAAATTCAAAAAATGTGGCAAAAGTTCAAAAATGATATTTAACTTTATAAGTGTTGATAAACTTGACAGCAGTGTTGAACATTTAAAAATCAATGAAGTAAGTGTCTTTTTCTTTGGAATTCATTTTTTTTGTTTGTTCTTCACTTTATAAATCAAATGATATTTTCTAATTTTAAGTGGGTTAGTTTTATTGAGAGATTATGGTCATAGAATCTGAAGTGACTTAAAGATCATTTTTCAACTTCCAGATTGTTTAAGGTAAGCTACGAAGGAAAATTGCATATCTGAGACAATACTTTCAAAGTGATTTTAAACGTATAGACATCCATTTCCACAGCTAATGAGATGATGATGTGCCCATTCCCTCCAGATGCAGTAAAAGCAACAAGGCTGATAATATCATAATAAAATTCTCTAGGCATGTTTCTCAAGCTTCATAAACAAGAAAATATTTGCTCATTCATTCATAGTCTCTTTACTGAAAGTATTTATTAACTTCTCTTTCCTATTGAACTTGGACTTCTAATTACCATTTTAATGGATAGAGGAAATTTTATTGTGGCCATATCACACCTATTGGAAATACATTAATGTTGACTTTTTCTTATTTTATTGACTTTTTGTTTTGCTGCCTTTGATGTTACTTCTTGGAAAAGAAGATATATCTTTATAATATTTTCTCCTTGGTAACCCTGCTCAAGGATTAATTGTCCATTCTTCCAGCTTTCACCTCTAGAGTGTCATCTCTGCTACTCTAATTACAACTCGACCTAAGCGCCTTACCCATAGGTTGTCTGGATTCAGGGTTTCCATCCTGGCTTCCACATGCCCCATAGCAGTCTGGGTATTACGTGATCATTGCCATCACAGTATGGACTGAAATAATGGGCCCAGTAGTAGTGATCAGGAGATGAAGAATTTATAAACCCAGGAACAGTTGGATGCATTTTGCTCAGAGAGAACTGTTCCTAGTTACAAGTTCAGGTGAAATTATATACCTTAGGAAAGAGAGGGGTAATTACTTTTTCACATGCTTACTGTGGAGTGTTACAGTGGGGTAAGGGTTCAGGCACACTGAGTGGCTTTGTGAGGAGGGGTGGGGTCAGGACAGGAATAAGCTCTAAGCATATGATAACAAGTATTTGCACATTTCTTTTTTCTGGGGAGGAAACAGAGTATAGTGAGAGAAAGTTGACCTAAATACTATTTGAGAGAACTCATGGTAGGGACAAGGATTGACAATCAAGGGTGATATTTTGTTCCTTCCAAATCAAATTTGGGCCACATCAACTTGCAAAAATATGAAAGTTATAACATGACCAATATTTATTTTTAGTGACTTGAGTGTTACTATATTTCTCTGAATGTCCACCTGGCAGTGATGAGTTAGATCTGTCTAACAGAAGACACAGATAAAAGTTCATATGTAAGCTGATTGCAGTTTGGTTCACCTACCACATAGAGATAAAATCTTCATCCTTTATATTTTAACTCCCTTCATTTAACCAGGATAAAAATTTGAAAGAGCAGTTTCTAATGGAAATATGCCATGGAGATCAGTCAATGACAGATACAATTTGTTTCAATAGATTCCCACTGAAGCAGCTGCTGTTATGGTTTCTAACTGGATATATTTTTAAAGTTGATTTTTAAGTTGAACAAACAGCTTTGACTGTATATTGGAAAATCAGAAAGATTTGTTGAATACATTTTAAGGCTCATTTTCTTTCATGTAAGAAAGATTTATTCAGGTAGTATGGAAAGATACTTTCTTGTAAATTGCTTTGATCTCACTGATAAGAATCTTTATCCTTAGGAAAAATAAGCTCTATAAAGAAAATCTCTGAGTGCCTCAGGTTACTTCTCAGCTCTGAATCAGTCCTCCTGAGGGAACTTGGTGGTATATATTAGGTCCCAATAGTGGTGACCAGAACAACAACAGATGAAATTACTGACTTCCTATGATTTTTTTAAATCCTTGTGTTTAGATTGGATAACAAATCTATCTCCCTGGATAAGGACAATGTAGGAAAAAAAAAAATCCAATAATGGATGTATTTGAGACCCGGAGGGCTCTAAAACTTACCACCTACACAGTTTTTAAACTTTCTTTACTTCAGCTCTTTAATCTGTGAAATGGAGTACTAATGTGTATTTAATAGGATTGTTATGAGGACTAGGTAAACTTTGCAAATAGGTACACCATTAATACTAGTTTTCTTCCTGTCTTCACTAAGAAAATGACTTTTGTTCAAGTTAGGAAGAAAAGTCAGGCAACCATGCAAAATATGGATGTCTAACTTTGTATGTGGAGGTCCAAATGGTATTTTAGTCTTCGTAAGATGTGCAGCTCTATTACAATGATTCGCTTCTGTAGTGGTAGGATGAAAGTGGCCACAGACAATATGTTTCCAACTGACCTTTATTTATCAAGACTTAAAATCCAGTTCATAAACTCATTCTTCTTCAACATATATGAAACCTGATTCTTTTCAGCTCTTGACACCTACAAAAAAAAAAAAATGTGGCACATTGGATTTGATCCATGGGTTATAGTTTACCAATCCCAATTCTAAATAATCAACAACAAAAAAAATGAAAAGATTGCTCAACATCAAAAAACGACCCAGTTCAGTAAGAATGGGAGGGCATGGGACAAATGAGCATTGTTTAGCATCTCTCTAAGGTTTTGACCCATTCTCAGCTTTCTTCCCTGGTTTCCCATAGTACTCAATTTCAGTGTTAAAAAAACTGAAGGACTATCTGTCTGTATTATAACAATAACAATGATACCAATATGTGAGCAGAGATGTCCCCAGTAAAAGAAAACCTGGGTAACGTGGGCCCATTGGTTTCCTCCAAGGATATTTTCTTTCTGAACTCTTCAGTCATATTTAGGACATTTTTGCACTTAGCTTTACTGTAGGAATGGGAAATTGACACTTCTTGACTCTCACTTTTACTGTTCTGAGGTTGCTATCACTTATAAACTTTAAAGTTTCTGATGAAGGTGGAAAAGATGGGAAATCAGGAACATAATTATGTAATTATTTTGAATATTTTACCACAAGATTATATAGAGCAACATAAAGGTGGGGTGAGACAAGTTGATTTATATGTACTTTCATGCAACAATACATTTTATATTAATAAATTTATATTATAAATCAACAAGTTTATATAAAAATTTATTAATGCAAAATCATAATTTTAATTATAACTTAAAAACAAAATATGTACAATCACATTTTAAAAATTAGGGATACATATGAAATTTATACTTTTGACACATTTGAACAAGTTTGTGTTTTAGCACAAAGGTTTCCAATAAAATAATCTGTGGAAATAGAAAAAACTTTGAAATGACCTCAACACCACATATGTTTTACATCATTATTCTCAAATTCGTATGATTGAAAACAGCATCCAAATTCATTTTTATTTTATGACCAATAGCACATATTATGATTTAGTTGAGAAAGAGAACTGTATAACAGAAGATAACACTTGTTTTTCAACTTTTATTTACACATGTGGTACATAGTGTATGACAGAGAAAACAAATGCTTGACATTAATCCTGTAGCAACATAGCCTAAACCACTGGTTTTCCTAAACGGAGGGTGAATATTTTT